>NC_092160.1:6542500-6680000 GCF_045791955.1 Oncorhynchus clarkii lewisi | reverse complement strand
CTCAGGATGCTTTACTGTTGGCTTGACACAGGGCTGATGGTAGCGCTCACCTTGTCTTCTCCGGACAAGCTTTTTTCCGGATGCACCAAACAATCGGAAAGGGGATTCATCAGACAAAATTACTTTACCCCAGTCCTCAGCAGTCCAATCCCTGTACCTTTTGCATAATATCAGTCTGTCCCTGATGTTTTTCCAGAAGAGTAGTGGCTTCTTGGCTGCCCTTCTTGACACCAGGCCATCCTCCAAAAGTCTTCGCCTCACTGTGTGTGCAGATGCATGACATTCTTGGGCGCCCTGAAGCCTTCTTCACAACAATTGAACCGCTCTCCTTGAAGTTATTGATGGTCCGATAAATGGTTGATTTGGGTATATTCTTACTGCCAGCAATATCCTTGCCTGTGAAGCCCTTTTTGTGCAAAGAAATGATGACGGCACGTGTTTCCTTGCAGGTAACCTTGATTGACAGAGGAAGAACAATGATTCCAAGCACCACCCTCCTTTTGAAGCTACCAGTCTGTTATTCAAACTCAATCAGCATGACAGAGTGATCTCCAGCCTTGTCCTCGTCAGCACTCACACCTGTGTTAATGAGAGAATCACTGACATGATGTCAGCTGGTCCTTTTGCGGCTGGGCTGAAATGCAGTGGAAATGTTTTTTTTGGGGATTCAGTTCATTTGCATGGCAAAGAGGGACTTTGCAATTAATTGCAATTCATCTGATCACTCTTAATAACATTCTGAAGTATATGCAAATTGCCGTCATACAAACTGAGGCAGCAGACGTTGTGAAAATTAATATTTGTGTCATTCTCAAAACATTTGGCCACGACTGTAGTGTCCAAAATGTCTTTCAAGCTGTCAGGCATTCCTTTGGCAGCAAGAGCCTCTCAGTGGATGCTGCAGTGTACCCAAGTGGCATCGGGAGGAACTGCTTGCACGCGCGTTACCACTCCACTGTCTCCCTGTCATGGCTTTTTGCACCATCAGTACAGATACCAACACATCTTGACCACCCAAGTCCTTTTGATGTCACAAATCTGTCCAGTACTTAAAAAATATCCTCTTCTGTTGTCCAGGTTTCCAGTGGTTTGCAAAAGAGGATGTCTTCCATAATATAATTGACCCCTCATAAACGTAAAGGACATACTGTATATCAGGAGCTGTGCCAGGCCCTCCTCGACTGTTGACTCATCCTGTTGTAACGCACAGAATTCTCTAGCTTGTATGCGAAGCAGTAATTGTTTCAAAACATCTCCTGCCATGTCACTGATGCATCATGAAACAGTGTTGAGTTTTTTGGGGCCTTTTCCCCCAGCATTGTCCCAGCCATATCCGCGGCAGCAGGAATAATTAAGTCCTTCACAATAGTATGAGGCTTACCTGTCCTAGCCACTCGGTAGCCCATATAAGACTCTTCTAGCCCTGCCTTATTAATGGTATCTGTTGATTTTATACGTGTCTTACTACTCGAAAGTCGTCTTAATTCTCACTCAAAAAACTCCTATGGCTTATTTTTCAAATTGCCATGTTTTGTTACTTAATGTCTGCGCGAGAGTGAAGGTTTCATTGAGTTGTGAGATAGTACTTTTGCACAAAAAACACACTGTGGCTGAGGAAAGGCACTACTCCCAATATAAGTGAACCCCAAATCAATCATGTTCTCATCATATTTGCGCCTCTTCGATGGTCCAACATCCCTGTCTGTTGTTCGGTGGTTTCCCGGGTAAGGGGGCTGTAGCGCTTCGGCATCAGATTCACAACTGTCAGTGTCCATGCTAGCTGGGCTAACAGCAAATGTAGAATTACTGATGCTAGCATTGGATGTGCTCGTGGAAGCAGAACAGCTTGTGTCGTCGACAGGTGCAGGTGTCGTACTGCTGGTCTGGTAGTACTACCAGTAGAGATGGTATGTGTCTCTATGGACGCGGGCCTTACTTTTTTTTTACATTAATCAATTTCCGAGTAAACGGAAAGAGCAGCAGCTACGTTTGTCTACATACGGACCGTTAGTGGAATTCCCACCAGAGAGTACTGGATGTTAATTATTTGCCTATGCTACCTGTATTTGACATTGTGTTGTTATTTCGCTGAACACTAGATTGTTTCATTTAAAAAAATAATTAAACTCACCCAAATGTATAGCCCAGTTGGAAAATATAAATGGACTGTTTGAAAATTAGATTATTTATTTATTTTTTAAATAAAAAAATAATAATGTGAATCACAATTTTATTTGGCGTACCCCCGACATTGCGCGTACCCGTACCCCAGTTTGGGAATACCTGCCTTAGAGGATCTGTAGTGTGTGGGTGCGTCAGTGAAGGCTGCTGAGGGGAGGACGGCTCACAATAATGTCTGAAATGGAGTCAATGGAATGGTACTAACTGTCACGCCCTGATCTGTTTCTTGTGATTGTCTCCCCCCCCTCCCCCAGATGTCGCTTATTTTCCCCAGTGTATTTATCCCTGTGTTTCCTGTCTCTCTGTGCCAGTTCGTCTTGTATGTTTTCAAGTCAACCAGCGTTTTTCCCGTGCTCCTGCTTTCTATTTCTCTTTTGCTAGTCTTCCCGGTTTTGACCCTTACCTGTTTTCTGGACTCCGTACCCGCCTGCCTGACCATTCTGCCTGCCCTGACCTCGAGCCTCTCTACCACTCTGTACCTCCTGGACTCTGAACGTGGTTTTGACCTTTTTGCCTGTCCTGTCTCTTGCCTACCCCTTTTGGATTATTAATAAAAACCAAAGACTCAAATCATCTGCCTCCCCTGTCTGCATCTGGCTCTCGCCTTGTGCCTCGATACTAACGTGGTTTCCATGTGGTTGATATCATTCTATTGACTCCCTTCCAGGTATTACTATGAGCTGCCCTCCCCTCAGCAGCCTCCACTGGTGTGCGCATGTACATGCAGCATGCATGTGTGTGTACCTGCAGTGCATAGATGCATTACCTTGCTGCAGGGCATGATCCAGTAGGCAATAGCCAGGAAGGGCAGTCCCACGGTGACCCCTAGCACAGTCCAACACTTGACCCCGATGGACTGCTGCCTCAGACCTGACAGGTTCTCATACCAGATAGTCAGCAGCTGCTGCTGGCAGTTAGGGTGCGCCACAAACTATACACACAGACAGACAGAGAGCGAGAGAGCGAGAGAGAGAGAGAGAGAGAGAGAGAGAGAGAGAGAGAGAGAGAGAGAGAGAGAGAGAGAGAGAGAGAGAGAGAGAGAGAGAGAGAGAGAGAGAGAGAGACACAGAGAGTGAGAGAGAGATGAAAACACTTACAAACCGGTTACAGGTTACAGCAGTGTACAAACGCACTGTAAAAAAACTATTCTGGAAGTGCTCTCTAAATGGACCTGCTCTCCCTGTCAGCTATTCTCCCTCTGTCTCATCGAGGAACAGTCTGTATTTAAATAGAGGTTGTCTTCAGTCTCAATCCACCGTGGACAGACTGAAAAATGGAGGGAGAGGGACAAATTGAGGGAATGATATTTGTGAGTGATATCCATTTGTGTGTGTGTGTTAGGGGTTTATGTGTGTGTCCATCTAAAAGCCCACAGGATCACGTGTGTCTGTGATTTTCACTGTGTGTGCGACGTGCGTGTGTGTGTGCATGTGTGCAATTAAACAATCCCAACTCCCCCTGAGACACCTGTAGATAACGGGGTCCCCATTGTCCAGCATCCACCCCCCGGTCTGTGCATGTGTGTGTGATTTCCAGATTTCCAGTGTTTGTGTGTGTGTGTGTGTTCCCTCAACAGGTCACTCAAATCAGCACAGACGATCTACTGGCATTCAAGGATCATTCATGACTATGACACACACATACACACAAAAACACAAACACGAGCTCCATATGCTTGGAAGCGCAAGCACATGCACACACACTCAAACACAAACTCAGACCTACACTACGACTTCAACCAAGCAACAAACAATTGAAATGAAACAGTGTCCCTCGTTCCTCCACCCCCTTGGTGATTGCAATAATCTTCATTGACCCATCATGGGAACCCTGTCACTAGTTTGTATGTCAATATGTCTAAGTCTTTGTGCATCTGTCTGAGAGTGCCCATGCTGTGTGTGTGTGTGTGTGTGTGTGTGTGTGTGTGTGTGTGAGAGAGTGCGTGCGTGCGCGCGCGTGGGTGGTTGCCTGCCTAAGCGAACGTGCGTGCGCGTGTGTATGTTTCCCCCACTGAGTTTACACAATAGCATTCAAGGCCACCTGGTTGTCATAGCAACTCATCCTCCCCCTCATCTGGCAGGTTGATTAACACACTCAGCTGTGGTCACGCTCCCTGGTTTGGGAAAACATCCCAGGCTCTACACTTTACCGTTTCCCTGGAAGCTCACAAGCAGGATGGACGTTTCACTATTTAGTTGTAGCCCTGAACTAGCTCACCTGACTCACCTAGTCAGGTGCGGGATGATTAGTTGACAAGTTGAATGAGGTGTGTTGGCGCTGGAATAGAACAGCGGGGGGTCCCCGAGGAGAGGTTTGAGAACCACTGCTCAATGAGTTGAGACAGATTTTTTGTTGTCCGGGGCTACAACAAGAATATGTGCTGTTTGGGCTACTCGAGGACCGGAGTTGTGAACCACTGCCTTAGATGACATGCGAGGTAGTATGAACCGTATGGTACTATGTCTCACAATGTTTACATATAGGATGTACAACCACAAGGTCAGAGAAACTTATTGACCTTTTTTGTTGTTGAAATGTGCTTGTGTGAGTGCCTGTGTGTCTCTGTGAGTCCCGGGTGATGTAGGGAGAGGGGACTTGGTTTGACATTTAGCTGAAACACCTCTGGTATTCTGACACTGATACTTGTCTGATATTTACAAATGCTACCAGGTATCGGGGACACACGCGCACAGAAATGTGTATCACTGCATCGCCACTACAATACTACATCACTGATCCAATGTTTTCCCTGTGAGATGTTCCAGGTTGAACATAAATCAACATTTCCCGCTCCGAATACACCTGTTAACAAACACACACATGGGGTCAAATGCTACATGAACAATCAAAGATATCAGATAGAAAGGATGACATGTAAACTAAACCATAAAAAACATGATAATATATATATATATATGGTCATTTACAGCAGTGTCAAGTAATGCGATCAGGTTGTGGTCCTGGTTTGGGGGGGGTCTCACCTTCTTGACCTCGTATTTGATGGCCAGTTTGACGCGTTCGAGGCAGGGGCGGTTGTTGTCACTGGGCGGGGCATTGTCCACGTCTCCGTTCAAGATGGCCTCCACCTCCTCTGTGTCTCTGCACTGGTCCAACACCCCCACTACAAAGTCCTTACACTGCATGGACAACTTCCTGTAGTCATTCTATATATATATATATATATATATATATATATATATATATATATATAGGGAGAGAGAGAGAGCAAGGAGACAGTGAATGAGAAAGAGAGGCAGAGAAAAAGGGGAGAGATAAGGAGAGGGTGAAGGAGAGGACACAGAAGAGGAAGATGTGAGGAAGAAAAGGTGGGGAAAGAGAGAGAGGAGGATGGTAGAATGTTCCTGTGCAGCTAGTGTTTGTATAATGACTTGATTAGGCGAATTGTTGGAAGCTCCCCACTGCCGTCAATTCAACGTCTAATCCACGTTGGTTCAACGTAATTGTATTGATGTGAAAACAATGTTGATTCCTCCAGTGTGTGTCCAATGGGACAGGGGCAGCTCTGGAGCCAAATTCACACAGCTTTCATCTCCGACACCACACTCCCCCTCTCTCATCTCTTTATTCACACTTTACGTCTCCCTCGCTCAAACCTGCATTTCTTCCTTTCTCATTCTTCCTTTTCTCTACCTCCTTCATCCATTCACCCCTCCCTTCTCCTTCTCCCATCCTTCCATACTCCCTCCTCCATCTCTGCTCAACCATAGGTCTTCAGGCCAGTGCCCGAGGCCCCTCAGATGCAGTTACACACACAAACACTCATTAACAAACAAACGACCACACACACAAGCACACGTGTAACACACAAGCAGAGATCCCTCATTGTCTTTCATGCATTCGCGCAAGAGCATACAAAATCTGCCAACCCATCCCTCCTGGACCAGTCAGAGTGGTTTGTAGAGCCAATTGTCCACAGAGACTAAAGTCTAATTGTTTATGCATAGCTGCACAGTGTTCAAACAAACGAGTACAGCTCAGTGATAACATGCTTTCTGGGACAGTTTCCCTCAGCCCTTGCAGTTATAAGATGTCCCTGACAGGCTTCCTCTGCTACGTGATCACCACTTCATACCAAGTGCGTTAATATAAGCTCCCTCTTCCCTTGCTTCTCTTCAGGACAAAAACACTCCATGGTTCCATTTTTCTTCGTTCACTTCTATGCCACCCTTAAAGGGGCAATCAGTAGTTGCTACATTCCTTTTTTGGACTTAATAAATGAATGATATGTACCCGTTGATTCTTGAACTTGTCGTACCCCGTCATCAAAATGTTGATGTCATGGACAGTCAATCCTTGCATCCATAGCTCTGTGTATGAATTTGAGAGTGATTGAATTTCTCCAGCCCCATCAATCAGGTTTTTACTGAACCAGGGGTGGGGGGGACGCTTTCTTACTCTTGCTACTGCTGATTGCCGCTCTAAGGAATTTTGGTTGCCTCGAACATGACTATTTCCTTTGACTCAGGGATCGTCATTCTATGATGGCGTGGCTAGCCGTGTTTGAAAACAGAACATTGTAATGAGGTTCTAGAGGACACATGATAATTATTCCACCCTGCAGGCATTATTCACATGCTGATGATACCACCGTACTAATTGATGGAAATTCCACCATTATACAGAGCCACACTAATGACTGACAGCGAGAGGGGAGGGGGGGTGGTGTGACAGTGAGACAAAGAGGGAGAAGAGATGGTACATTCATACTTTCTGAAGTGACATTTTGCAATGTGCCAATGAGAATGACTGATCACTCACTCTAGGCCAATGGAATTGAGAGTATTTAGGCCCTCAGGGGACAATAAGAAAAAAGTATGTGTTAGGAATCCATGAATGAGCACACACACACACACACACGGGTATACTTAATGAAAGAGGCAGAAAAAAAGATGAAGGGGTAGGGAAAAAGTTGTTGAGAAAGGGTGGACAGAAAGAAACCCGAAAAGGAGAGCTGGAAGGAGATGGAAGGAGATGGAAAATTCTGAAAGATTTAGAGAGAAGAAATGGAAGAACTAGTGAGGCGAAAAGAGAGAGGAAGAGAAAGAGATGAAGAGAGAGATGGGTGAGGAGAGAGAGAGAGAGAGAGAGGGATATCTCGTGACCCTGCTCTGCTGATTGTGACTCTGTGGCGCTTCCCTCTCCAGCTGTGATTAGACACAGGTGCTCCTCACCAGCCAATTTCACACGTCTGAGCAGTTGTGTGTGTGGACGTGTTTAACTATTCTTGTGGGGACCAGAAGTCAGGACATTTTGTTAGTCCCCACGAGGTCAAATGGTATTTCTAGGGGGTTTAGGGTTAAGGTTAGAATTCATGTTAGAATTACGTTAAGGGTTAGGAGCTAGGGTTAGTTTTAGGGTTAAGAGCTAGGGTTAGTTTTAGGATTAGGTTTCGGGTTAGGGATAAGATTAGAGATATGGAAAATAGGATTTTGAACGAGACTGAATTGTGTGTCCTCACAAAGTTTGTTTTACAAGACTGAGAGAGAAAGAGAGAGAGAGAGAGAGAGAGAGAGAGAGAGAGAGAGAGAGAGAGAGAGAGAGAAAGAGAAAGAGAAAGAGAAAGAGAAAGAGTGCGTGTGTGTGTGCATGTGTGTATGGGTGTGTATGTGTGTGTATGTGTGTGTGGTGTTACTGTATATTAAGGAAGTATTTGGAGTTCCTCTGTCGGTCAGTAAGTTAGTCCATTGGCTCCCATAACAATTCTTAGATGTTAACTATAGCCTCTCCACCAATGGATGTACACTGAGTGTATAAAACATTAAGAACACCTGCTCATTCCATGACATAGACTGACTAGGTGAATCCAGGTGAAAGCTATGATCCTTTATTGATGTAATTTGTTAAAATCCACTTCAATCAGTGTAGATGAAGAGGAGAAAAGGTTCAACATTGTAAATGTTTTTCTAATATTTCGTTGCACCCGCTTTTTGCCCTCAGATCAGCCTCAATTCGCTGGGGCAAGGACTCCACAAGGTGTCAAAAGCGTTCCACACGGATGCTGGCCCATGATGACTCCAATGCTTTTCACAGTTGTGTCAAGTTGGCTGGATGTTCATTGGGGCGGTGGACCATTCTTGATTCACGCGGGAAAGTGTTGAGCGTGACAAATCCATCAGCGTTGCAGTTCTTGGCACAAACCGGTGCGCCTGGCACCTACTACCATACCCCGCTCAAAACCACTTAAATATCTTATCTTACCCATTCACCCTCTGAATGGCACACATGTTTCAATTGTCTCAAGGCTTAAAAATGTTCTTTAACCTGTCTCCTCCCCTTTATCTACACTGATTGAAGTGGATTTAAAAAAGTGACATCAATAAGGGATCATAGCTTTCACCTGGATTAACCTGGTCAGTCTACAGTGCCTTGCAAAATTATTCACACCCCTTGGCATTTCCCCTCTTTCGTTGCATTACAACCTGTAATTTAAATGGATTTTTATTTGGATTTCATGTAATGGACATCCACAAAATAGTCCAAATTGTTGAAGTGAAACTAAAAAAATCACTTGTTTAAAAAAATTCAACAACAAAAAAATGGAAAAGTTGTGCGCCCATATGTATTCACCCCCTTTGCTATGAAGCCCCTAAATAAGATCTGGTGCAACCAATTACCTCCAGAAGTCACATAATGAGCTAAATAAAGTTCACCTCTGTGCAATCTAAGTGTCACGTGATCTGTCACCTGTTCTGAAAGGCCCCAGAGTCTGCAACACCACTAAGCAAGGGGCACCACCAAGCAAGTGGCACCATGAAGACCAATGAGCTCTCCAAACAGGTCAGGGACAAAGTTGTGGAGAAGTACAGATCAGGGTTGGGTTATAAAAAAATATCTGAAACTTTGAACATCCCACGGAGCACCATTAAATCCATTATCAAAAAATAGAAAGAATATGGCACCACAACAAACCTGCCAAGAGAGGGCCGCCCACCAAAACTCACGGACCAGGCAAAGAGGGCATTAATCAGAGAGGCAACAAAGAGACCAAAGATAACCTTGAATGAGCTGCACAGCGGAGATTGGAGTATCTGTCCACAGGACCACTTTAAGCCGTACACACCACAGAGCAGGGCTTTATGGAAGAGGGACCAGATAAAAGTCATTGCTTAAAGAAAAAATAAGCAAACACGTTTGGTGTTCGCCAAAAGGCATGTGGAAGACTCCCCAAGCAAATGGAAGAAAGTACTCTGGTCAGATGAGACTAAAACTGAGCTTTTTGGTCATCAAGGAAAACACTATGTCTGGTGCAAACCCAACACCTCCCATCACCCCGAGAACACCATCCCCACAGTGAATCATGGTGGTGGCAGCATCATGCTGTGAGGATGTTTTAATTGGCAAGGACTGGGAAACTGGTCAGAATTTAAGGAATAATGGATGGCGCTAAATACAGGGAAATTCTTGAGGGAAACCGTCCCAGTCTCAAAGAGATTTGAGACTGGGGCGGAGGTTCAACGTCCAGCAGGACAATGACCCTAAATCACTGCTAAAGCAACACTAGAGTGGTTTAAGGGCAAACATTTAAATGTCTTGGAAGGGCCTAGTCAAAGCCCAGATCTCAATCCAATTGAGAATCTGTGGTATGACTGAAAGATTGCTGTACACCAGCAGAACCCATCCAACCTGAAGGAGCTGGAGCAGTTTTGCCTTGAAGAATGGGCAGAAATCCCAGTGGCTAGATGTGCCAAACTTATAGAGATATACCCCAAGAGACTTGCAACTGTAATTTCTGCAAAAGGTGGCTCTACAAACTATTGACTTTTGGGGAGGGGGATAGTTATGCACGCTCAAGTTCTGTTTTTTTTGTCTAATTTCTTGTTTGTTTTGCAATTAAAAACTATTCTGCATCTTCAATTGCATCTTCAATTGATTAAAAATCTATTTTAATTACAGGTTATAAGGCAACAAAATAGGCAAAATGCCAAGGGGGTGAATACTTTCGCAAGTCACTGTATGTCATGGCGTTCTTTATGTTTTGAACACTCAGTGTTTATGTCAACGCTTAAAACTCGGAGCACACTGTGTGCTGTCCCCCATCACTTGAACCCACTGGGACAATAGTACATGTGGCACCGTGTCAACATAACCCTGGGCAACAGGTCTAATCCTGCACTTAACCATGTAAAGATTGCAGAGGGCAGCTGCATTAAAACAACAATAATACTGATTACGCCCACAGGGACTTTCTCCAATGAGATCAGCACGTCCCTTCCTTTCGGATAAGTGGACTACATAAGGAAAGAGTGTTCGAGAACCGACTGCGTCTGAGCCAGTCAGAACATATGCATTCTTACCTCAGAGAGTGGAGAGAGAGGGAAAGAGATTGAAAGGGAGGGGGGGAGAGGGAGAGAGAGGGAGAGAGAGGGAAAGAGATTGAAAGGGAGGGAGGGAGAGGGAGAGATAGATAGAGGAGAGAGACATAGAAGGTGATAATGAGTGTGTAATGAAAGAGATGGAGGGTAATAGAACTAAGCCTCCCGGGCCACTACTTCTCATTTACACATCTAGGAAGCAGGCAGACAGACAGACACCTGAGCAGACACAGCTGCAGTCATGACAAATACCAACCCACGCACCCTTCTGGACTGCACCCCTCTATTCACTTTACCCCGCCGTCTAAATGCCAAAGTGTTCCCCTTTGCCTTCCTTCCTTCCTAGAGCTCCTGGGCTTGAATTTTACTCCTGTCGTTGTGGCTGTATACCCCACACTGCAGCATGAAACTTCTACTTTCAACACACAGACCCAGCTGTGTGCTGTTAACACGTTAACGTGTGTATTAGTGTATGTGTGTATTTGTGCATTTTGAATTTTTATTTAACCTTTGTTTAATTAGGCAAGTCAGTTAGGAACAAATTCTTATTTGCAATGACGTCCTACCCTGGCCAAACCCTAACCCGTGACGACGATGGGCCAATTATGCGTCGCCCTATGGGACTCCCGATCACGGCGGTTTGGGATACAGCCTGGAATCAAACCAGGGTCTGTAGTGACACCTCTAGCACTGAGATGCAGTGCCTTAGACTGCTGCACCACTCGGGAGCCCATGTACAGTAGTATGTGTGTATAGCACGTGTAGGACTAGTGAGACAGCAAAGTAGAGAGAGCAGCCTCAGTCCTGAGCCAAAGCTGCTACGACTCCTAGCAGAGACGTATCAAACATAGCAGATGAGGGAGCAGAAAATGCCCACGTGCAAATACATGGTCTCTCTCTCTCTCTCTCTCTCTCTCTCTCTCTCTCTCTCTCTCTCTCTCTCTCTCTCTCTCTCTCTCTCTCTCTCTCTCTCTCTCTCTCTCTCTCTCTCTCTCTCTCTCTCTCTGTCTCTCTCTGTCTCTCTCTGTCTCTCTCTGTCCTGAGGCTTCGTTGGGTTGGTAGTGGTTAGAACTGAGCCTCTGGACCTCAGTAGACTCTTTTCTGTGGTCACCTTTTGGCATTTGAGGGCTTTGGAATGGGAGGAGTGGGGGTAACTTGTTTCTAAATTATCATGCAATTTGGTGGCTCTTTTTTGGATATTAATCAAAAGAGGGAATTGGTCTAATTCTGCTCTGCTTGCGTTGTTTGGAGTTTCTATCTGTACTCTGATGATGCTCTTCGGCTCTCTCTCGGTCTCTCAATCTCTCTCGGTCTCACACTCTCTCTCGGTCTCACACTCTCTCTCGGGCTCTCCAGTTCTCGGTATCTCACTCTCGGTCTCTCGGCCAGTTAAACTCACCTTCAACTCAGTCTCTATGTTAACCAGTCTGGCCAGTTAAGCTCACCTTAAATTTACTATGTACTGTATCGGTAACTGACAAAATAATGGAAACACTTTAGTAAATACAAAGTGTATTGAAAGCAGGTGCTCCTACACAGGTATGATTTCTGAGTTAATTAAGCAATTAACATCCCATCATGCTTTGAGTCATGTATAAAAATGCTGGGCAGGCCATTATTTTGGCTACCATGGCTATGACTCCATAGGATGACAATGCCGCCATCCACAGAGCACGAGTGGTCACTGAATGGTATGCTGAGCATGAAAATGATGTAAACCATACGTCATGGCTGTCTCAGTCACCAGATTTGAACCCAAATGAACATTTATGGGATATTCGGGAGCGTAATCTGCGACAGCTCTTTCCACCACCATCAACAAAACACCAATTGATGCAATTCCTTGTTGAAGAATGGAGTCGCATCCCTCCAATAGAGTTCCAGACACTTGTAGAATCTATGCCAAGGTGCATTGAAGCTGTTCAGACTCGTGGTGGCCCAACACCCTATTAAGACACTTTATGTTGGTGTTTCCATTATTTTGGCAGTTACCTGGATGTTAGCCAGTCTGGCCAGTTAAACTCACCTTAAACTCAGTCTCTATGTTAGCCAGTCTGGCCAGTTCGTTGCTGAGCTCCAGGGCGGTGAGGACAGGGTCTTCACTGCTCAGGGACAGGTAGGCAGCACTGGCCAGCCCTTTATAAGCATTCATCCTGGAGCGGGAGTGGCTGAACGAGTCTCTCTTCTGCTTCTCTACACACTCATTGCACTTACAGAAGTAGTCATGAGGCCTCTCGATGCGGGCCCCCTTGGTGAGCAGAATATGCACAATCTCATACTCCTGACAGTGTGCTGCTAGGATGACTGGGGTGACGTCGTGGGAAAAGCGTGTCCCGTCTTCATCGTAAGCGTAAAAATCATCATCCCGTAGCTCCTGTTCGAGGGGACTCTGGGTGAGCCGCAGCCCTTGGCTGAACGCCGGGTTCGCCAATATGGCTTCCACGATACGCACATACCCTTTAGAGATAGCCAATAAGAGCCCGTCGCCCACTCTGGCTAGCCCATCCATCTTTAGCAACAGCTCAGTCACTTCCAGGTGTTCATTGCCCACCGCCAGCTGCAATGCATTCTGGCCCATGTAGTCCACACAGTTGAAGTTGAGGGTCTTGGACTCCTCCAGCATCTTACGGACCACGGGGATGTTGCCGTACTCGGCAGCGTCAAGGAAACCCTCTTCCTCCGGCGTCAGGGCCGAGCCACGCTCGTTAAACATGTAAGCTGGGCCTCGCACAGCCTGGCGACGCCCCTTCTCCCTCAGCGTGGTGTGTCTCCGCTGCATTGCTTCCACTCTAGAAGAGGGGGGAGAGGGAGGGTGACAGGGAGAGAGAAAACGGTTATTAAGCAAGGGTTAAACCAATGTAAAATGACACACACACACACAAACACAAACACTCAAATAATGCGGCACTGAATCACACAATCCCAAATACTGCATGACATCTAGCTGTCTCTTACACCATCAGTTCATATTTTTTTCCATAACTGTGTATTGACAGTATGTCTGCCCTGAGCTGTAAATGTACACATTGCTTGCCACTCAGAGGAACTGAATGGGTCAATCGGAATCTCTTGAAACCAACACAGTGTGCGGCAGGCGCCTCAGACAAAAGCCTCCAATATACGGTTACCTCAAAAACAAACTGTTCAGCTCTTCAAATCACATGTTAGACACAGAAAGAGCACCCGAACGCTGAAGCAAAACACTCGGTGCTCAACTGCTCTCTGTGTGGAGGAAAATCTATGGACACGTTCATTTTCAAATGAATGGAAAAGAGAAACCATTCGAGAGGTAGAAAAATCGGTAGGGAGCCAGAGAGGGAGGGGGATGGAGCAAGAGAAAGAGAGAGATAGGAGGGAGAAGAGGCGGTAAAGTTTCTGCAGTGAAAAGGATGAAATGTACAACAACTGCATACAATATGCCATCAACAACTAGGGTAACAGGCTTATTACTCTTTTAGCATTTTGTCCTAGAATTTAGTCTTCATGGAAGGGCTAGATCAAAACTTTGTTTGAGAAATAGAGGTGGTTCCAAAACACAGTCCACTAACCCCTAGTGTAGATGTCTGCATCGGTGCGTAAGAACTGTTTTATCATTATTTTAATTGCGGTTTTATTCATCAAGAATCTGTCTGATTTAAGCTAGAGACTTCCTGGTTTTTGCAAGGGCTGTTCTAAGTCCACACTATCGGCCTTCCGCATCTGTGATGGAAGGCGGCTGAGGTACAGTGCTGTCTATCAGACCAGGAGTAATCCCAAAAACCGTCCTTCTCACAAAAACGTCTGCAAAGTCTGAATGGTTTGAGCTACACAACTAATATGATCCCACTATGGCAAGTTGAGACTCTCACCAACAACAAAGTGTCCATTTTGCTCTATGAAGCTTCACAGAACCAGGGTTACACATGTAACTGTTTTGCTTTTGTCCCTGATGCTTTTCCTATATCTCTCAGATGCATTACAGACACCTAAAACCATATTTCCTTTTGATTTATTTTTTACTTTTACAGTAAGGACAAATTCAAATGTTTCATCAGATAATAATTTGTTTATTTTTTGGGATACCTACAGCGGTCCTAAAACTCTAAATCAAATAGCTAAATATTCCATCTTATGGCCATATTAAAACAATTCCATTTGTTAGCTCAGTATATATTGCCATCTACAGGCTTTGATTTTTAGGGGCTAAACAAAGCCATCACAGGATCAAAACGGAGGAGTGTCGGGAGAATTGGAGAACGGGTGAAAATGGGAACCTATTCACGTGGGACTGAGAAGATGACGAGAGCTCACTCATGCAACGCTGTGTGTGTGTGTGAGTGAGTAAGTGTTCATTCGGGTTCTCTTTTTGTTCAGATTTTGTCTAGTCATTTTGACTAAAATATCATTAAGTCTTAGTCACAGTTTTGTCATTTGAATAATGATTTAGTCTTGGCAAAATGACAAAAACAGTGGGCCATTTTAGTCACATTACATTTCTATCATTAACCCATAGTAAACATAAATCACTGACTTCCATGTGCACAAACATACACAGCCTTGTCCTACCAACATGTTTTTCTGCTTAACATCCAGTTTCTCCTCCCAACAGCAGAGAAATTACAAACACGTATAAGAACATACAACACTTTTCCGGCAATGTAAATTCCTAATTCAGCCTATATCGATATTGCACATTACAGAACAAACAGACACACACAAGCAGAGAGAGAGAGAGAGTAGCACAATCACCAGATAGTGCAGCAAAGTTTTGACCAAGCATAATGGGTTGCACCTCCGCCACTAGGTTGCGTCACTGCCATTGTTCAATGGTCCCCTGACGGCGCAGCCAAATTGGTGCACAAACGTACAAGGGGAGCTAATGACTCTTTCGCCCAGTGTTATAGTCGAGTCAATAAACCGGAAGTTCGAATCGAGTCCCAAGTCCCTTGTGCTCGAGTCCTGGTCCAAGTGCTCAAGTCTGAGTCACTGGGTGGACATGTACTCAAAAAGAAAGTGATTGACCCAGTCAGATATAGCGTGGTGGCAAGAGCCATTTTGTCCAGAAATTGTTTGCTATTCATTTTACTTTCTTTATTTGCGACCAAATACTTGCATATAAGCTACTGGTTATGTTACCAGGGCCGCACTCAGTTGTAGAAATTCAATGAATTTATCAAGGGTTGAGTGAGACTACAAATTCAAAAAGAGCCGGAGCATTGCTTGCTCGCCCGGGACTCCTGTGCCAGGTGTGGTGTACCATTCCCGCTGCTGAACAGAACTGCGCATCTGTGCCGCTATTGTCACTATTTTTGTTGAAGAAATGAACAAGGGTCTGTGTTTGTGCATGTTTATTGTGTTTGTGTGTGATTTTACGGTCCCAAAGCACAGTAGTTTATGGGTATCGACTTAAATTTACAGTTGATCAGAGCTGTGTGTGGTAGACTGGAAATCAATGGAATATAGCCAAAAAAGAGAACCGAGCAAAAGCCCTTATGACACAAACCTGAGCTTCAGCACAATGTCAACACATTAGAATTACAATTGATAGAACTGACATTCTCATTCAAATCAATGTTCCATTCTAATTATATGGCAGGCGCTGCTCAGTCGACCGTCCAGGTAAAATAGGACTTTGAGATCACTTCAAAACCGGCCACTAGGGGCAACGGTGAGCGCTATTACCATCAAGTAGTCGTGGAGTTTGCTAGGGTGTGGACGGGGATGGCGGATGGACGTAAACCACGGGCTCCGGCTCTGAGGGTCGAATGTTTAATCCCAGTGCTAGGTACTTGTTTTTAATTGTTTTGTTTTAAAACTATCCCAAACCTTAACCCCCACCTTAACCATTCATAATTAATGCCTAAACTTAACCATAGAATTGTTTTTGTTTTAACCCCATGCCAAACCTTACCCCATAACCAATGAATGCCTAAAGTGTAGTGAGACTGTGAGAGCTTATTGCAGAGCGATTGAATGAGTAAGCTGTGAAGAAGGTCGATGGGAGATGCCCTGATTGTTTTTTTAAAGGATTCCTAGTCCTCTCTCTGCTGTGGTGGCACACACACACACACACACACACACACACACACACACAGACACACACACACACACACACACACACACACACACACACACACACACACACACACACACACAATTGCCAGCAGCTACCATCATGGGCTGTGAGAGCCACTTAGATCAGTATACACAGTGTATTTTTATGTCTGTCATGTCCCTCAGCTCAGGGTGGAAAAGAGAAACCATTAACTTCACAACCACTGAGTCCCACAAACACACACCCAAAATTGATTTCCATTCAAAATCCTATTTTCCCTAACCCCTAATGCTAGGCCTTACCGTAATCCTAACCCTAACTCCTAAACCTAATCCTATTTTCCCTAACCCCTAATGCTAGGCCTTACCGTAATCCTAACCCTAACTCCTAAACCTAATCCTATTTTCCCTAACCCCTAATGCTAGGCCTTACCGTAATCCTAACCCTAACTCCTAAACCTAATCCTATTTTCCCTAACCCCTAATGCTAGGCTTTACCGTAATCCTAACCCTAACTCCTAAACCTAATTCTAACCCTAACCAAAATTGGAACACTAAACCTACCCCTAAGGTTAAAATATCATTTGTCCTTGTTGGGACGTGGGAAATGTCCCCACGAGGGAGAATTGTACTTGTTTTACTGTCCTTGTGGGGACTTTTGTAATTTCCAGTACCCCCCTTAAACTCACAGGAACAACTATGGCTACTACTACTACTACCACCAGGGTTGGGTAGGTTACTTTCTGAATGTCATCTTTTACAGTTACTAATTACCTGTCCACAATTGTAATCAGTAACGTAATTTTTGGATTACCCAAATTTAGTAACGTAATCTGATTACTCTCCGTTACTTTTTTGATTACTTTCCCCTTTAATGACAACTTTTCACATTAGGGTTGTTATTTAAGCATTTAGTGATGTCTTACACAATTTTAGTAAAATGTTCTAATTTAATGTCTATTGACTATTTAGTGACAAGAAAAAACAGAAATTGCTTCTCTGTAATGTATTTAAGGAGGATTCCTGAGATGACTAATACAAGAAATTATGGACAATCATTTTAAGTGATCTATATAACCCCCTTTGTAGTTTTCTGATCATATTGGAACTCCTTGTTATACAGTGCATTCGGAAAGTTCAGGC
Organism: Oncorhynchus clarkii lewisi; assembly: GCF_045791955.1. Lineage (NCBI taxonomy): Eukaryota > Metazoa > Chordata > Actinopteri > Salmoniformes > Salmonidae > Oncorhynchus > Oncorhynchus clarkii. Next base: position 6,662,310 of record NC_092160.1, on the reverse strand, counting down.
CCCTTAACTTTTTCAACATTTTCTGACATTACAGCCTTTTTCTAAAATTCATTAAACATATTTTTTCCTCATCAATCTACGCACAATACCCCATAGTGATAAAGCAAAACCAGGTTTTTAGATTTGTTTTGTCCCGAAGCCACTCCTGCGTTGTCTTGGCTGTGTGCTTAGGGTCGTTGTCCTGTTGGAAGGTGAACCTTCACCCCAGTTTGAGGTCCTGAGCGCTCAGGAGCAGGTTTTCATCAAGGCACTCTCTGAACTTTGCTCCGTTCATCTGTCCCTCAATCCTGTCTAGTCTCCCAGTCCCTGCCGCTGAAAAACATCCCCACAGCATGAAGCTGCCGCCATCATGCTTCACCGTAGGGATGGTGCCAGGTTTCCTCCAGATGTGACGCTTGGCATTCAGGCCAAAGAGGTCAAACTTGGTTTCATCAGACCAGAGAATCTTGTTTCTCATGGGTTGAGAGTCCTTTAGGTGCCTTTTGGCAAACTCCAAGCGACCTGTCATGTGCCTTTTACTGAGGAGTGGCTTGCGCCTTGCCGCTCTAACATAAAGCCCTGATTGGTGGAGTGCTGCAGAGGTGGTTGTCCTTCTGGAAGGTTCTCCCATCTCCACAGAGGATCTCTGGAGCTCTGTTAGAGTGATCCTATGGTTCTTCTTCAACTCTCTGACCAAGTGAACATTGGATTCTTGGTCACCTCCCTGACAAGGTCCCTTCTCCCCCGATTGCTCAGTTTGGCCGGGCTGCCAGTTCTAGGAAGAGTCTTGGTCATTCCAAACTTCTTTCATTCATAAATGATGGGGGCCAATGTGTACTTGGAGATATTAAATCCTGCAGAAATGTTTTGGTACCCTTCCCCAGATCTGTGCCTCGACACAATCCTGTCTCGTAGCTCTAATAACAATTCCTTCGACCTCATGGCTTGGTTTTTGCACTGACATGCACTGTTAACTGTGGGACCTTACATAGACAGGTGTGTGCCCTTCCAATTTTTTGTAAAAATGTTAAAAAATATATATATATTTAACCTTTTATTTAACTAGGCAAGTCAGTTAAGAACAAATTATTACTTACAATAACAGCCTACCGGGGAATAGTGGGTTAACTGCCTTGTTCAGGGGCAGAATGACAGATTTTTACCTTGTCAGCACTGGGATTCAATCAAACCTTTCGGTTACTGGCCCAATGCTTTAACCACTAGGTTACCAAATCATGTCCAATCAATTGAATTTACCACAGGTGGACTCCAATCAAGTTGTAGAAACATCTCAAGAACGAGCAATGGAAACGGAAACAGAATGCACCTGAGCTCATTTCCATGTCTCATATGAAAGGGTCTGATTACTTATGAAAATAGGATTGTTCTGGGTTTTTTTATTATTATTTTTAATACTGTTTTCACTTTGTCATTATGGGGTATTGTGTGTAGACTGATGAGGGGAAAACATTTATTTAATACATTTTAGAATAAAGCTGTAACGTAACACAATGTGGAAAAAGGGAAGGGGTCTGAATACTTTCTGAATATACTGTATGTTGCTCTGGTTGTCTTTGTTAAATAACATCTGTAAATATTTTAAATAGACGCTCAAGAACCTATGGAATGATATTCATAGTCATCTTATTTTTCTGTTGATCAATGCGCAAACTCCCATGATTCTATTTGACAAAACCACTATCACCTACAGGAATTGCTGCTCTGGCAGACATCATGTGCCCTTTCCAAATAGCATATATTTTTGTTATTACTTATAAACTTGATACTTTTTATTAGTTCCAATAGGCCTCAAGTGTTGTTGGATGGTTACTTGGACAGTCGCTGAGGCTGTATTTGTCTGTTATCGTTGAAAACACGTAATTTCGTATGCAGCAGGTTTAGTTACTTATCTAGCTAGCATTGCTAATGTTAGCACCAAAGATACAAGCTGAGAGACAAGGATTATTTAATGATTTGTCTGTACATTTTGTAAGAAATGTTGTTCTTCTAACAGGCCTTCTGTCACGCCCTGACCTTAGTTATCTTTGTTTTCTTTAATATTTTGGTTAGGTCAGGGTGTGACAAGGGTGGTTGGTTTAGTTTTTGTATTGTCTAGGTGTTTTTTTGTCCTGTCTAGGGTTTTTGTATATCTATGGGTTTTTTGAATGTCTAGGTATATGTAGGTCTATGGTGGCCTGAATTGGTTCCCAATCAGAGGCAGCTGTTTATCGTTGTCTCTGATTGGGGATCCTATTTAGGTTGCCATTTTCCATTTTGGTTTTGTGGGTTATTGTCTATGTGTAGTTGCATGTCAGCACTCGTGGTTTTAGCGGCAAGTTCATTTAGTTAGTTTGGTTAAGTGTTCTTCGTTTTAATAAAAGAAGAATGTATTCATCTCATGCTGCGCCTTGGTCTCATCATTATGACGAACGTGACACCTACGTGTTGTTTGGACTTTTGTGTAAGACAGTCTCAAAGATGAAAGTCAGCTGTAATTATTGTAAACATTTATTTTGGCTGTAGCATTCGGGCTAGCTAGCATGCTAACTAAATACAGCAATTGTGTGTTATTGTTAGCGTAGCTAGTAAGCATCTAAATTCAAATTATTTGTTAGTGTATTGCAGTTGATTGGTGACAATCAAGTGAACATAACTTATCACATGCTATTTGGACTGTTGTTTAAGACAGTTGCTTAGATGAAAGTTGGCTGTTATTGTAGCAAACACTTTGGGCTAGCTACATACAGTAACTCTTATGTTTAGCATAGGTAGTGTAGTTAGCATCTAAATTCTAATACATTTTGAGTGTATTGCAGTTGATTGGTGACAATGACATAAACATATATTCAGCATAACAGTCATGCAATCATTATAATACATTTACAACCCAAAAGTAGTGTGAAATGCACTCATAATTTATGACATGAACAAACATAAAAACGCAACATGCAATAATTTCAAGGGTTTTACTAAGTTAGTTTATTTAAGGAAATAAGTCAATTGAAATAAATTCATTATATCCTAATCTATGGATTTTACATGACTGGGAATAAAGATATGCATCTGTTGGTCACAGATACCTTTATTAATTAGGGCTGTTGATCAGAAAACCAGTCAGTATCTTGTGACCATCATTTGCCTCATGCAGTGCGTCACAGAGTTGATCAGGCTCTTGATTGTGTGTGGAATGTTGTCCCACTCCACTTCAATGGCTGTGCGATGTTGCTGGATATTGGTGGGAACTGGAAAACGCTGTCATACACATTGATCCAGAGCATCCCAAACATGCTCAATGAGAGATGTCTGGTGAGTATGCAGGCCATGGAAGAACAGGGACATTTTCAGCTTTCAGGAATTGTGTACAGATCCTTAAGACATGCGGCCGTGCATTATCATGCTGAAACATAAGGTGAAGACGGCGGATGAATGGCATGACAATGGGCCTCAGGGTCTCGTCACCGTATCTCTGTGCCTCCATATTGCCGTTGATAAAATGCAATTGTGTTCATTGTCCGTAGGTTATGGCTGCCCATACCATAACTCCACCGCCACCATGGAGCACTCTAATTCCCTAAAACGACGTCGGAGGTGGCTTATGGTAGAGAAATTAACAAAATTCTGACAACAGCTCTGGTGGACATTCCTGCAGTCAGCATGCCAATTGCACTCTCCCTCAAAACTTGATGCTTGCTTCTTCTCGTCAAAGACAAGGCTTTCAAGCTTAATGCTACTGTATCATAGAGCAGATAGAGACCGGAGTGATCAAATACAGACACTGCAGGCCGTTTGGAATATATCCTATTATATTTCCAACTGTAATACCACTGGTTTAGAACATTTTCTAGAGGCTATATGTTATACTTTGTTGTGGCAGCCTTTCTACCTGGGTAATACAGTGGATGACGTCACATGTCCACGTCTGTCCAATAGGCTTATTTGTCAAACTTCTCATTTGCATACGGAATATTGACTCAGCACCGCACGCACGGCCCTGCCTCGGTTCCTCTCGCCGCCATCCCTTAACTTATCGGTCTCTCCGGTGTCAATCAAGACTCTCTCAAATCAAGAACAAGCAGCACAAACACGCTGCAACGGTAGAATCCGTTAACCGCCAAGCGGTGTCATGGGCCCGAATTAGGGTGTGTATATTTTAGCTGGATCTGACTGATGGGTTGTATGTATTTTATTTATTTATTATTTATTTATTTAGGGTTTGGAGTAACACGAGACGAATTCCTTTAAACGAGGATGGAATCCCCCTACTCAGTCTTCAAAGACGAGACACACTCAACTATATTTCCACTGAGAATACAACATTACATTGAAAAACATAAAGATAAAAGTAGCCTAATAGAATGACAGAAAAAATGCACAGTTAAAGACAATTAACTAGAGAATTAAGCTATTATCTGACATCATCAGCCATATGGTCACTGTACCTGTTGAGGTCCAGCAGGAAACCCCATTAGCCCATACATCCCCATTGCGCGTGTACAGTATCTCTTGAGTAGAATATTATGTCTGCGCACCCCTATATTTAATCAAACAATATGGCACATCTGTATCCACTCATTCATTGTATGGGATTAGTATTTTGCGTAGCCTATAGGCTACATAGACTACACCACCCACATTATTAATTTGACTCAATTATTCTGTAACAACTAATTGTGTTTCCTCATATTTGAATAAGGTATAGCCTAACCGTGTCATAATTAATTAAAGGGTAGACTCACGGTGGCTGGGTCTCACTGCTGTCTCGCTGGGGCTCTAGGAGCTGATTAGTGCAGTGGTAATACTCTCGGTCCTGTCCGCGGGGGAGTTGCTGTCCAAGGTCCTGAAACGTTGCCGAGGTGGTGTCTCCGTCTCTGCGCTTTGGAGAGAGGGCATCGCGCCCGTTGTCCGCCGCAGCTGTTAAGCGCGCATTCTGTCTCTGGCGGAACTGAGAGCCCGTCTTCGTCAGTCGCTGGGTTAACTTTGGCAGGGTACAGCGCGGGGAGTCCCCGGGTTTGCAGCGCTCTGGAGACGGGTGGAGGCAGTCCTGGGGTAACGGGGCTGGGTCTTGAAGCACCGGGGGACTGGAGGAGAGGTCTGGCGGCAGTGGAGGAGAGGGGGTTCCGGGGAGCCCGGGTGGAGATGGGGAGGGAGAGCACCGGAGCTCTGCTAGCTCGGCGCTGTCGCTTCCTTCGTCAGACATCGGGAGAAATCGTGAGCAGCATAAGTTAGAGTTAATATTTAGCTATAGCGACAAAATACTGCATCTGAGATAATAAACAATATATAACACGTCAGGGCAGGTTCAGCAAGTTGAAGGCACAATTTTATATTTATCACCAGCACGGGTCGGGACCGATGGCACCAGTGTTTCGAAAAGCAACTCTCACCCACACACAAGCCGGAAGCCTGGCACACACACTCTGCGCACGCAACTATCCTATTTAACATGCTGGCTTGGAAAATAATTAAGCCCTCAGATCGATAAAGTCGTTAGTGCTTAGGTTGAAATAATAAAACCGACAAGCATACAGCTAGGGAGCTCAGCTCTTGAATATAAACAGACCAAATGCAATAGTTTACATAAAATTCTATATTCCTAATTAAATTTAGACTGAATTAGAGCATAGTCCTATAGGAGGTAATTTAAAGGTGAAGCATGCAGAATGCAATTCTAATTAGACAACTGGCTATCTATAGGCCTACCTTTGGGTAAGGTATCTTTGGTTATGTGAAGCTGTGATTTACATATTTAAATCCTTGGTGGTTTTGAAGTAAGATCTTGCCCAGTTAAAAACTGACAGAATGAAACGGTTGCCTTGCCTTTCATCGTCTGTTTGCTATGAAAAGAGAGTCCCTTCTTTCACTGTGGGAAGCTCATGTGAACGAGGTCGGGATCGCCCCTTTGTGAAGACCTACTTGAAATGTATTTTGTAAAGAGGTGTTGTATCACCTGTTATTAAATAAACGCACCTGCTGTTGTGGCTGTCTTATCCACTGGTAGACGTCACTCAGTTGTGTATGGGTCTACTTGAAATAGCGAATAGACATGTGCCCCCGTCATTCCCACAAAAACTAATTAAGTCATACATGAAGTTGTACACTAAGGTTTTATTACGGTTTTCATGAGTACCCTAATTATTGTGAGTCTTGTTTAAACAGTTTGTGTGTGTGTGTGTGTGCATGTGTGGGTGGTCCAGGACAGGATATTTGACATGCAAGACTGGTGGCTGAAGAGCTGCAGGTGGAGTCCCCTAATTAGACACAGACCAGTTAGTCAAGTGTACCGAGGTCTCCCTGACCCCTGCCGACAGCACACACACTAACACTGATACACTCAGAGTTGGGTAGGTTACTTTCTAAATGTAATCCATTACAGTTACTAGTTATCTGTCAAATTGTAATCAGTAATGTAACTTTTGGATTACCTAAACTCAGTAATGTAATCGGATTACCGTACATTACTTTTAGATTACTTTCCCGAGGCTCCCGAGTGGCACAGCGCTCTAACGCACTGCATCTCAGTGCTAGAGGCGTCACTACAGACCCTGGTTAAATTCCTGGCTGTATTTCAACTGGCTGTGGTTGGGAGTCCCATAGGGCGGAGCCTGCAGTGTTGCCAACTTAGCGATTTTCAAAAAAGCGGCTAGTGACAAATCTAGCAACTTTTTCTGGTGTTATTGGGGACTTTTGGAAACTGACGTGAAAGCATGTATTGTTCTTACTCTTCTCAACAAGCAGCGGATGCTGCCGTGGGCCCCACCCCCATCCCAAAGCACTCACAGGTGGCCCAGTCCTCGCGTAGCAGTTCCTCCCAGCTGCAGTCAGAGCAGGAGATGTTCACCCCTCCACGTCCAGACTACAAATGAATTGCGCATGCGGGAAGCCGCTGCTGGCTGATCCCACGCTGGCTTACATTAAAAAAACACAATTTTACCATAATTTTCTCACATTGCCATTGCCAGTTTTTCTATTGTCTCTTTTTGGTCCATTTAGATTGTTAATGTAGATTGTATACAATAAAGTATTAAAAATGTTAATGTTTTACTGTGACTTGTTGTAGGTTCCTAAGTGGACCATAAGGTTAAAAACCAAACCAAATTAAGAAAACTAAACTAAAAAGCAGAAATAAAATATTAAAAAAACTAAAGTAAGTTTACAGTCAGATCAAACAACCATGAACCATAGGCTCTCTCTCTCTCAGTTCCCTCAACTAATGTTAGCCAAAGCGATAATATTGAAAAGGAAGGAGTATCAGACCACTGCAAATCTACCAAGACCTGGCCGTCCCTCTAAACTTTCAGCTCATACAAGGAGAAGACTGATCAGAGATGCAGCCAAGAGGCCCATGATCACTCTGGATGAACTGCAGAGATCTACAGCTGAGGTGGGAGACTCTGTCCATAGGACAACAATCAGTTGTATATTGCACAAATCTGGCCTTTATGGAAGAGTGGCAAGAAGAAAGCCATTTCTTAAAGATATCCATAAAAAGTGTTGTTTAAAGTTTGCCACAGCCACCTGGGAGACACACCAAACATGTGGAAGAAGGTGCTCTGGTCAGATGAAACCAAAATTGAACTTTTTGGCAACAATGCAAAACGTTATGTTTGGCGTAAAAGCAACACAGCTGAACACACCATCCCCACTGTCAAACATGGTGGTGGCAGCATCATGGTTTGGGCCTGCTTTTCTTCAGCATGGACAGGGAAGATGGTTGAAACTGATGGGAAGATGGATGGAGCCAAATACAGGACCATTCTGGAAGAAAACCTGATGGAGTCTGCAAAAGACCTGAGACTGGGACGGAGATTTGTCTTCCAACAAGACAATGATCCAAAACATAAAGCAAAATCTACAATGGAATAGTTCAAAAATAAACATATCCAGGTGTTAGAATGGCCAAGTCAAAGTCCAGACCTGAATCCAATCGAGAATCTGTGGAAAGAACTGAAAACTGCTGTTCACAAATGCTCTCCATCCAACCTCACTGAGCTCGAGCTGTTTTGCAAGGAGGAATGGGAAAAAATGTCAGTCTCTCGATGTGCAAAACTGATAGAGACATACCCCAAGCGACTTACAGCTGTAATCGCAGCAATAGGTGGCGCTACAAAGTATTAACTTAAGGGGGCTGAATAATTTTGCACGCCCAATTTTTCAGTTTTTGATTTGTTAAAAAAGTTTGAAATATCCAATAAATGTCGTTCCACTTCATGATTGTGTCCCACTTGTTGTTGATTCTTCACAAAAAAATAAAGTTTTTTATCTTTATGTTTGAAGCCTGAAATGTGGCAAAAGGTCACAAAGTTCAAGGGGGCCGAATACTTTCGCAAGGCACTGTAAGTGTATGTAAACTTCCGACTTCAACTGTATAAGATCCCACACTGACAGTGCATGTCTGAGCAAAAACAAAGCCATGAGGTTGAAGGAATTGTCCGTAGAGCTCTGAGACAGGATTCGATCGAGGCACAGATCTGGGGAAGGGTGCCAAAAGATTTCTGCAACCTTTAAGGTCCCCAAGAACACAGTGGACTCCATCATTTTTAAATGGAAGATGTTTGGAACCAACAAGACTCTTCCTAGAGCTGGCCGCCCAGCCAAACTCAGGGAGGTGACCAAGAACCCGATGGTAACTCTGACAGAGCTCCAGACTCTTCAAAAGGTTCACCTTTCAACAGGACAACGACCCTAAGCACACTGTCAAGACAACACAGGAGTGGCTTTGGGACAAGTCTCTGAATGTCCTTGAGGGTCCCAGCCAGAGCCTGAACTTGAACCGATCGAACATCTCTGGAGAGACCTGAAAATAGCTGTGCAGTGACTCTCCCCATCAAATCTGACAGAGCTTGAGAGGATCTGCAGAGAAGAATGGGAGAAACCCCTCAAATACAGGTGTGCCAAGCTTGTACCGTCATACCCATGAAGACTCGAGGCTGTAATCGCTGCCAAAGGTCGCTTCAACAAAGTACTGAGTAAAGGGTCTGAATATTTATGTAAATAAGTTATCTTTTTTTTTTTTTATAATACATTTGGAAAAGTTTGTTAACCTGTTTTGGCTTTGTCATTATGGTTTATTGTGTGTTGATTGATGAAAAACATTTTTTTTAATCCATTTTAGAATACGGCTCTAACGTAACAAAATTTAGAAAAAGGGAAGGGGATTGAATACTTTCCAAAGGCACTGTAAATAAAGTTTGATTTGATTGATGACATTACAGATGTAGAATATTTAATACTGTAATTTTAACTAGGACAAGTTCAGTTTTTCTATTAACTTTTAATTGATAACTTGACATATCAATCCTGAGCTGGGCCTTCTCCTTGGCAGAGGGTAACTTGACATATCAATCCTGAGCTGGGCCTTCTCCTTGGCAGAGGGTAACTTGGGGAGGGGAATGAAGTGGGCGACATTGGATAAAGCGGCGATAAAAGTTGGCAAACCCTAGGAAGTGTTGCAGCTCCACCCTGGACGTAGGCTGAGGCCAATCCACCACCACATTCACCTTCTTGGGATCCATCTGGACACTCCCAGCAGAGATTATGTAGCCCAGAAAGGGAATGGTGGGGTGATGGAACTTTCAATTTTCCACCTTAACGAACAACTGGTTCTCTAGAAGGTGCTGGAGAACCTGCTGGACATGGAGCATGTGTTCTTTGGGGGAGTGGGAGAAGGCGAGGATGTCATCAAGGTAGATGAAGACGAACCGGTTCAGCATGTTGCAGAGAACGCCATTCACCATAGCCTGGAACATGGTAGGAGCGTTGGTGAGGACAAAGGCCATGATCAGATATTCGTGGTAGCCGCGTTGAAGGTGGTCTTCCACTCGTCCCCCTCTCATATCCACACCAGGTGGTAGGTGTTTCATTCATCCAGCTTGGAGAAGATCATGGCCCCCTGGAGCGGCTTGAAGGCTGAGGAAATGAGTGGTAGTGGATAACGGTTCTTCACTGTGATGTCATTGAGTCCCTGGTAGTCAATGAGCAGGGTCTTGTCCTTCTCCACGAAGAAGAACCCTGCACCAGCGGGAGAGGAGGAGGGACAGATAAATCCTGTAGCTAGGGAGTCCCCAATGTAGTCCTCCATAGCCTTGGTCTCTGGTCCTGACAGCGTGTACAAGCGTTTCCGGGGCAGCGTGGTACTGGTGAGGTCAATCCCACAGTCATGGGGTGGTGCGGCAGAAGGGAAGAGGCCCGGGCCTTGCTGAACACCTCCTCCTGGAGGTCCTGGTAGTCTGCAGGAATGGCAGAGAGGTCCGGAGCCACCTCCGAGGTCCCAGGAAGACATCCCAGGGCAGGATGCACCGATTTCAGACAATGGGCGTGGAACAGACTCCAGCCCATGACAGCCACCGTAGACCAGTTGATGAGTGGATTGTGTCACTGGAGCCAGGAGAATCCCAAATCCCAATCCCACGTGAAATCTGGGGGGACTTGTTGAGCAGGAACTGAATGGTCTCCCTATGATTCCCTGACACACGAAGGTTGATGGGAGTGATGGTATGGGTGACGCAACCTATAGAGCGCCCGTCCAGCGCTCTAACATCCACGGGACTGGAGAGAGGCTGAGTGGGGATGTTCAGCTCGGAAGCCAGTGTGGCATCCAAAAAGCTCTCATCGGCCCCAGAGTCAATGAGGACCCGGAGACATTTGGACTGGTTTCCCCACAGCAGAATGACAGGAAAAGGGGTGCGAGTAAGGGAAGCAGAAACATTCTCCATATGGCCCACCAGAGTACTCGCACCCTGGTGAGCCTGGTCCTTTACCGGGCACGAGGACACAACATGACCAAAAGTCCCGTAATACAGACAGCTCCTTGTGCTGATCCTGTGCTGCCATTCCGCTGGCGACAGCCCAGCTCTGCCTAATTGCATGGGCTTGGGAAACAGTGCCTCGGGCCCTCTTCGTTAACTCTCGAGGAAGGTTGGGAAACCTCGGGTGCTCTCGGCCACGTCGGGTTCATCCGGGATGGCTCAGAGGTGAGGTGGAATCCCTGGACGTGTGAGTGACATCGAATTCCCTTTCCATCTGTCGTTCCCGCAGTCGCCCATCGATGTGGATGGTCAAAGCGATGAGGGAGTCAAGAGTCGTGGGTAATTCCCGAGCTGCAAGCTCGTTCTTAACCTCCCCCGAGACACCGTGCAGGAACATGTCAAACAATGCTTCCCGGGTTCCATGCACTCTCCGCTGACAACGTGTAGAAGTCTATTGCATATTCGGCCACTGTGTGGGTGTCCTGCCGGAGCTGGATTAGCTTCCGGGCAGCTTCTCTCCCGGAGAGCGGGGCATCAAAAACCTTCCTCACCTCCCCATGAACCCCTCCAGGCTCATGCATATGGTCGGCCCAGGTGAGAGCCCTTCCAGACATCAACATGATGAGGTAGGCTATTCTGGAGCAATCCGAGGGGAATGAGGAGGGCTGAAGCTCAAAAATGAGGACTCACTTAGCTAAAAACGCCTGCCAGGTGCTTGGCTCTCCATTAAAGCATTCCGGGGGAGGTAACTGGGCTCCCAGGAAGGTGGAGTGGACGGTGAGGCGGCGCTGCTAACCGCCAAGTTAATGAGTTGCGGTCACCACCGTGCAGACTGCCCCCCTGCCAACCCGCGGAATTGCTCCTGCAGCATGTCCAACGCCCAGTCATGTTGCTCAGCCAACGTTTGGACCCCCTCCATCAGCCCACAAAGAAACTTCTCATGCCTACCAATGGAGGCTCCTTGGGAGGAGATGAAGTTGAGCATGATCCAATAGGGGCAGGCAAGAAAGGTCAAGGCAGACAGGGGTCAGTAACCAGAGGTGAGGCAACGGTACCGGACAGCAGGCAGGCTCAGAGTCAGGGTAAGCAGAGGTCAAAAATCCAGGGGGGGCAAAGGTACAGGTCGGTAGACAGGGTCAGGGGCTGTCAGAATGGTCAGGCAGGCGGGCTCGGAGTCAGGGCAGGCAGAGGTCAAAACCAGGAGGAAGAGAAAAGAGAGACTGGGAAAAAGCAGGAGCTGAGAAACAAAACGCTGGTTGACTTGACAAACAAGACGAACTGGCAACGGACAAACATAACACCGGTATATCTACACAGCGGATAATGGGGAAAATGGGCAACATCTGGAGGGGGGTGGAGACAATCACAAGGACAGCTAAAACAGATCAGGGTGTGACACATATAGTGGGAAGGATACTATCAATCAAGACTGTGTGAATGCAGGTACCACTCCATATAAATAAATACTGTGCTTTTGAAGATTTGTCTCTGGTCATGCAACCACAATGCAGGCTGGATGTCTAAATGTCAATTCTGAATGTCAATAGACATTTAGATTCATTCTCATCAGTGACAACATTCTAGAACTGAGTTATCACTCATTTAAGTCTAGTATCTGGGGTAATCTGGTTAAGGATTTTATAATTAATGAATTGTATTGCTAAGATGCTCAAACTTAACTTAATAGCTACACTCACAGACACAGGATAAACTTTATCCCTCATGCTGGCCCTGACCAAACCGGTAAGTTGCCTCTCACTCTAGCTGCACTTCTCCACATGGTCAGACTTATCGTGGTCTTCTCCCCTTCTAATGGTCTTGTGCTCATCCTTGAAAATTGCCATAAGATCTGAAATAGACTCCAAAGTCGACATACTGTATACCAAATTATCTAGGTTAAGTAATAGAAAATAAATGTTTTGTCTACTGCTCTGCTAACTAGCTAGCGAAAGTGTAGTCAGTGGCTAGCTAAGACAGAGAAAGGGGACTAAAGATGTAAAATACTTTATTCAATTCATTTAAATAGAGCGCATGGATTCATCAGGTTTCTGATTGCGCTGGTGAACGGTAGCTGACAGTGTCGGCTAGAGATGACATGCAGGATCTTCTTGTAGGAATTTGTAGTCTTGCTGAGGTCTTCTCTGTTGCTAATCAGCATTTTGAAGCAAATATATTAATAGAACTCACCTTGTCTGAGAAAGAATTACACGGTTATCAAACATCACACCAAGGTAAGCCTACACCAAACACAAAAATGATTGGAACCACTGTGTTTGACCACTAGGTTTTATGGGATGCATCCACAGTGGAGGACAATAATGGTCTCTGGCTTGTGGTCAGACTCGCTCAGGTGGAACAAACTTAAATTTGGGCCTTTTCAATTCTTATTTGAATGTCATTTAGAAAACAGAAATGTGTCCAATTTTTTTTCATTCTTTCTGAATTAAAATTAATCAAATGTATCTCTAATCTGATTACAGTATTTTAGCTGTATTCCAGTTACAGTTTATTTGTAATCCGTTACTCCCCAACCCTGGATACACAGCAGCAATGACTCTTTCATACTGCTGCGCAAGAGTATGGATTTTTCTTGCTTTCACAAGAGTGGTGAGTGTAGCCTGTTCGTCCAATTACAAGTCATAAAAGTAGCACTAGCTTCTGGCTCTGTGTGTGACGTGGCAAACATGTTAGGAGATCGAACCTACCCCCTCCAGTTTGCCCTGGCAATTGAACCGCTTGCAGAAAGAATTAGACAGGACCCAAACGTAACAGGTATCAGTATTGGTAAACACGGATATAAACTGGCCTTATTTGCAGATGATCTCCTGATATACCTGACCAATATTGAAAACTCAATGCCCCCTTTGCAAAACATATTTTCAGGAGATATAATGGCAATAGGAAAGGAAAAACAATAACTCAATGTTCAGCAATCACTTAAGTGGACCACAAAAAAATATTCAATAATTACAATACTTAATAAGTGACAGCAAACAACAAATCTCATTAGATTGAATAATCTTCCCATAAATCCTACAGGTACAATAAACCTCTTTAGAAAGACATGTCTGGCACAGTTTCTGGATTTCATTTTCGATAATACATATTACCCCACCGAAGACATTCTTTGAAAAAGTATACTCAGTCATAACACTTTATATGGGCAAAGACAATTCATAGAATAAAAAGTCTGAGGGTGGTTTTAACCTTCCAGACGTGGAATTGTATCAACTCGCTACCCAAGGCTTTTACTTGCGACATGATGTCTGGTTAAATGCACTAAAGAGGAGCAATGGGTACATATTGAAGATGTGCATGCTCATGCCCAGAAACTTTAAGTGTCTAGTTTCAAAGGATAAAGTTTAGAACAATAACAACTTCATAGTTAAGAACAATATGGAAGAAAATGAAACATTCTACAATAACCAATATCACACTCTAAAAACACAACCTCATGGAACAATCCTTGGATAGATTTTCAGAATTTACTGTTAAATTGGTTCACATGGAAAACTAAAGGTATAGAAACCATACATTACTTGGTAACAGGAAATTATTTTTATTTCTGTCATGGAAATAATTGTAAGTTTTGAACTGACCAAATAGTTTCAAATTACATGCAACTTAACAGTTACATATCACAAAATGTCGATTTGAAACATTTTGGAAATCAGAACAACCTTGAGGGAATCTTATTTGAGTCAGAAAAGGATCTTCATATGATAGGGAAGATATACAACCTTTCAGAGAGCATATCTAATTGACAATCTCTTAGAAAACAATATACACTGTTGGAACCAAGACTTAAAAAGAACTGATGCTGGCACAAGATGGAAGGAAAGTTGGAGCATAAATAACAAAATTGCAGTTAATGAAAATGTACACTTAATCCACTATAATCTAATATATAAAATATATTATACAAGAGACAAAATTAACAAATTCTACAGCACAACGGCAGAGTCATGTCTTAAGGTAAAACTAATAATGAATCAATTATCCATACTTTTTGGGAATGCTATAAAGTCCAGAAGTTGTGGGCGGAACTAGGAAGTTGGTTGTCAGAAGTATTATAATGTAAACCTTTAATCCGTTTGTCTGCATATTTCAAGACATGGCATATGGGGTTGTAGTGAGACCCAATGGGCTGGACGTATACTAAAAACGTGGAAATCATTCAATCAGCCATCATAAACACAATGGAAAAATCTCATGAGTGACTGAGAAAAACAAAATTGGTTCAATTTAATAAGGCCAAGTGGCAAACAATAATGCAGGCAATAGGGATGGGGGTGTGAGCATGCATTTCTGGGCAGATGAGGTGTAGTCATTGTTTGTGTGCGTCTTTAATTTGTTGTTTGTATGCATAAGTTTGTATCTGGAGTGGATTTTGATTTAGATTTTATTTAAAAAATATATACATTTAAAAAAAAAAAAAGTTAGTGTAGCTAGGACAGGGGAAAACGTTGCCTCAATTAGCCCACTGTCGTGTCTTTGGCTATGCCGGATTAAGTGATATGACATGCTATTCTATAAAATAATTTCTCCGTAATTAATATTATCTGATTGAGCTAATCATGTAAATGTAATTAACTAGAGAGTCGGGCACCACGAAAGAATATTTATAGAGCTGTTATCTTCCGAAGAAACTCTTAAAGACCTAGTCATATTTTACATCAATAGCAGTCAATATTAATCCTCACCTTAATTCAGTCTCATCTGAAAGTTGTACAATCTTAGTCATCTGCATGAACCCGGCCTAACAAGTTGAATCAGAAATACAAAATTGGGTTTAATTATTTATTTACTAAATACCCAACTAATCACACAGAATTATACATACACATAATTAATCATAACTTGATTATAAATTACGTCATAAAAAAGGGGCTGGGTTTGAGTGAAAGAGCGGGAAGACTGAGGGACACATGGAGAAGCTGTACTATCATAAATACAGTATCTTATGCATTCTAAATTACCGCCCATTTGGAAAAGGAAAATGCAATAAATATTTACTCTGCGCTGCGGTAGGTTGGTGGTAGATGGAAGGCCGTGTTGCCCAACCGAGTCCTTTGAAGAATGTCTCTGCTGGTAAATTGGGTACGTTGTAGTAACGTCGTTGTGTGGTAGACGGGATACTCTGTCTGTTCCTTCCTTACCTGCATTTGCAGCTGCTGTTGCTAACTCAACGGCTAGGAGGTATCACTTCTGTAGAGAATAAGAGTTCAAAGTTCATACCATTTGCAACCAAAGCTCACGCTGATGTTGGCTTCGTTCTGTAGTTATTATCTGAACCATTCTGACATCGGGCCGTCGTCCTCACATCCTTGGAACAGGAGGTTACATTGTTGTCAAAGCTTTATATAGGAAGGGAGAGGAGGGCGTGGTTGAAAAGTTTTATAGCCCATGTCCCTTCACAGGGGCGGGCCACTGATTGAGCATAGCCCTAACCTTATGAAAACCCAAATCTCACATTTTAGAAGCTAAAATCACATTTCATCCCATCACGAATAATTTAATATTCAAACATTTAAATTGAACAACAATTCCATATGAATCCGATAACTCTGATGTGTAGACATTCCACTGTACAGCTTATGTCATCTTATCATTGATGAGAATGTCTTAGATGACAACCGAACTGACATCATATTCATTAAGTACCACCGCATATGTTCAATTGGTCGGATTACCAGAATATAGTTCATTTCCCCCCCGCCTTCTGATGTTCCCAGAATCTCTATGTTAACCAAAGGGGTTTGCAAATGTAACATCAGTAGGGTAGAGAGAGGAAAAAGGGGGGGGGGGGGGGGAAGAGGTATTTATGACTGTCATAAACCTACCCCCAGGCCAACGTCATGACACTACCCAGCTAGCTACAACGCAGCACACTGAAAGCGAGAGTAAACAGGCCTGAACTCTCATGAAGAAGTATGTCTTGTCCCCTCAGACCCTCACAAACTTCTAGAGATTCACCATTGAGAGCATCCTGTCAGGTTGTATCTACACCTGGTACGACAATTGCACCGTCTGCAACCACATGGCTCTCCAGAGGGTGGTGCGGTCAGCCCAATGCACCACCAGGGACACACTGCCTGCCCTCCAGGAGGATCTACAGCAACTGTTGTCACCGGAAGGCCAAGAAGATCATTAAGGAGGCATGGCCTGTTTACCCCACTAGCATCTAGAAGGCAGAGACAGTAAAGGTGCATCAAAGCTGGGGCTGAGACACTGATAATCAGCTTCTATCTCCAGGCCATCAGACTGTTAAACAGTCACCACTAGCCAGCTTCCGTCCAGTACCGTGCCCTCCACCCAGTACACAACTCTGCCCTTTAGGCACTGTCACTAGCCGGTTACCACCGGGTACTCTACCCTGCACCTTAGGCACTGACACTAGCCGGTTAGTCATTGAACACTGGAAACTTTGATTATGTTTGTATAATATTTATCTACTGCTTTACTACATTTTTTATTTATTTTTTATTTGGGATTATTGTGTGTTTGTTTGACATTTACTGTTTTGATTGATAGGAACTAGGAACATAAGCATTTTGCTGCACCTGCCATAACACCTAACTATGCAACCAATAAAATGTGACTTGATTTGATTTGACTACTCAGTCACTGATATGAATAAACAAGTTGTGGAAGTGTCGAGGCTTTGCCCCTCACTGGCCAATCACAATGTGCTCCAAGGCGAAATATGTGGTTGCTTCAAGTTGTGTATTTACGGTCTTTTATGTATTGCCTTGGAATCAACTCCAATTCCAATCGTAGTCTGTTATAGTTTTCAAATGTCTTACAGAAACGAAATAACAAAATGTAGACCTATCTTTGCTAAAGGGGGACTTGAACCCATTTGCAGTCCACATTGTTCTCAGTGGCGACCCGTCATTCAGGGCAGGTGGGGCACCTGTTTTGAGCCCCACATTTATTGCATCTTTTTTTGTCAAATGAAGAGAAATAATGAAGATAAATTATAGATAAACCGTATTGGTGCTCATCGTCCATTGGACATAAACATTACAGAAGTTGGAAATTGCAAAAATTCAACAATGAGTGGTTTGGAAGGAATCGTGACAGTGGCTAACTGCAAGCAATGCAACTGGGAAATCATTAATAAACAAGCTCAAACTGGGAAAATGTGTTTTGAATGTCCAACTCGTAATTGTAAATCCGGCCTCTCTTTCTTTGATGCCTCCTTCCTGTTCAAGTGAGCACATCACAACAATGTTAGTCCTATAATGTCTTATATGCTGCTGCATAAATGATGTAATATGCCAGGGAGATATGTATACTGTAGCTAAGAAAGTAATACTAAATGTATGTTGTCTAGTAAGATATTAGTAGCCCATGTGCCTCACCCTAATAATTTGGTATATTTTCACCTCTTAATTTTGACTACTGTTCTGGCTCGGTGGTGCACATCTAGCCTATAACCTATTTTTGAGAAATGTAGTCATCGAATATTGTAAGAGCTTTCATTGTCTGCTTGTATGCCCCCTTTATTTATCCTACGGTTCTGACTTGGTGGCAGTAAATGAGGCTGAATGAACTGTTTTGCTGCCAGACAAGGTTCCACTGATAGTAAGGTGTTGGGACATCTTTATGTAGGTCCTAACAGTTTGTCATCGTTATAGTGTAAGTAATGTATTGTTTAATGTTGTGTTGTGAAGTGGCTTTGCTGGCATGCATCCCACTTTTTTTATTTTGCCCCACCAAGATTTACATGCTAAAATTGCCACTGATTGTTCTAAGTTATTGCATAGCTTCAATAGCACTCACACTGATATAGGTGCTAGGCCTACTGTAAATTGCATTATGGCTGAGCATGGACACGCAAAACATTGCCAATAAGCAAGATGCATTGATAAGGCATAAAAAGATAATGAATAATTCTAATCAAATTCTAAACAAAATAACAACTTGCTTTAAATAGCCATGTCACACTTACAGGCCCCATCTGTAAGTGAGAATGTCCACTCATGCTGCTACCAAATAGGCCTATGTTATATGAACATAATCGTAACCATTTTACAGATCAGATTTTTTTATTTATTTTACCTTTATTTAACCAGGTAGGCAAGTTGAGAACAAGTTCTCATTTATAATTGCGACCTGGCCAAGATAAAGCAAAGCAGTTCGACAGATACAACGACACAGAGTTACACATGGAGTAAAACAAACATACAGTCAATAATACAGTATAAACAAGTCCTTCCTACAATGTGAGCAAATGAGGTGAGAAGGGAGGTAGAGAAGGCAAAAAAGGCCATGGTGGCAAGGTAAATACAATATAGCAAGTAAAACACTGGAATGGTAGTTTTGCAATGGAAGAATGTGCAAAGTAGTAATAAAAATAATGGGGTGCAAAGGAGCAAAATAAATAAATAAATTAAATACAGTTGGGAAAGAGGTAGTTGTTTGGGCTAAATTATAGGTGGGCTATGTACAGGTGCAGTAATCTGTGAGCTGCTCTGACAGTTGGTGCTTAAAGCTAGTGAGGGAGATAAGTGTTTCCAGTTTCAGAGATTTTTGTAGCTCGTTCCAGTCATTGGCAGCAGAGAACTGGAAAGAGAGGCGGCCAAAGAAAGAATTGGTTTTGGGGGTGACTAGAGAGATATACCTGCTGGAGCGTGTGCTACAGGTGGGAGATGCTATGGTGACCAGCGAGCTGAGATAAGGGGGGACTTTACCTAGCAGGGTCTTGTAGATGACATGGAGCCAGTGGGTTTGGCGACGAGTATGAAGCGAGGGCCAGCCAACGAGAGCGTACAGGTCGCAATGGTGGGTAGTATATGGGGCTTTGGTGACAAAACGGATTGCACTGTGATAGACTGCATCAAATTTGTTGAGTAGGGTATTGGAGGCTATTTTGTAAATTACATCACCAAAGTCGAGGATTGGTAGGATGGTCAGTTTTACAAGGGTATGTTTGGCAGCATGAGTGAAGGATGCTTTGTTGCGAAATAGGAAGCCAATTCTAGATTTAACTTTGGATTGGAGATGTTTGATATGGGTCTGGAAGGAGAGTTTACAGTCTAACCAGACACCTAAGTATTTGTAGTTGTCCACGTATTCTAAGTCAGAGCCGTCCAGAGTAGTGATGTTGGACAGGCGGGTAGGTGCAGGTAGCGATCGGTTGAAGAGCATGCATTTAGTTTTACTTGTATTTAAGAGCAATTGGAGGCCACGGAAGGAGAGTTGTATGGCTTTGAAGCTTGCCTGGAGGGTTGTTAACACAGTGTCCAAAGAAGGGCCGGAAGTATACAGAATGGTGTCGTCTGCGTAGAGGTGGATCAGAGACTCACCAGCAGCAAGAGCGACCTCATTGATGTATACAGAAAAGAGAGTCGGTCCAAGAATTGAACCCTGTGGCACCCCCATAGAGACTGCCAGAGGTCCGGACAACAGATCCTCCGATTTGACACACTGAACTCTATCAGAGAAGTAGTTGGTGAACCAGGCGAGGCAATCATTTGAGAAATCAAGGCTGTTGAGTCTGCCGATGAGGATGTGGTGATTGACAGAGTCGAAAGCCTTGGCCAGGTCAATGAATACGGCTGCACAGTAATGTTTCTTATCGATGGCGGTTAATATCGCTTAGGACCTTGAGCGTGGCTGAGGTGCACCCATGACCAGCTCTGAAACCAGATTGCATAGCAGAGAAGGTATGGTGAGATTCGAAATGGTCGGTAATCTGTTTGTTGACTTGGCTTTCAAAGACCTTAGAAAGGCATGGCAGGATAGATATAGGTCTGTAGCAGTTTGGGTCAAGAGTGTCCCCCCTTTGAAGAGGGGGATGACCGCAGCTGCTTTCCAATCTTTGGGAATCTCAGACGACACGAAAGAGCGGTTGAACAGGCTAGTAATAGGGGTGGCAACAATTTCAGCAGATAATTTTAGAAAGAAAGGGTCCAGATTGTCTAGCCCGGCTGATTTGTAGGGGTCCAGATTTTGCAGCTCTTTCAGAACATCAGCTGAATGGATTTGGGAGAAGGAGAAATGGGGAAGGCTTGGGCGAGTTGCTGTTGGGGGTGCAGTGCTGTTGACAGGGGTAGGAGTAGCCAGGTGGAAAGCATGGCCAGCATTAGAAAAATGCTTATTGAAATTTTAAATTATGGTGGATTTATCAGTGGTGACAGTGTTTCCTATCTTCAGTGCAGTGGGCAGCTGGGAGGAGGTGTTCTTATTCTCCATGGACTTTAGTGTCCCAGAACTTTTTTGAGTTAGTGTTGCAAGAAGCAAATTTCTGCTTGAAAAAGCTAGCCTTGGCTTTTCTAACTGCCTGTGTATAATGGTTTCTAGCTTCCCTGAACAGCTGCATATCACAGGGGCTGTTCGATGCTAATGCAGAACGCCATAGGATGTTTTTGTGTTGGTTAAGGGCAGTCAGGCCTGGGGAGAACCAAGGGCTATATCTGTTCCTGGTTCTAAATTTCTTGAATGGGGCATGTTTATTTAAGATGGTTAGGAAGGCATTTTAAAAAAATATCCAGGCATCCTCTACTGACGGGATGAGGTCAATATCCTTCCAGGATACCCCGGCCAGGTCGATTAGAAAGGCCTGCTCGCTGAAGTGTTTCAGGGAGCGTTTTACAGTGATGTCAGGTCGTTTGACCGCTGACCCATTACGGATGCAGGCAATGAGGCAGTGATCGCTGAGATCTTGGTTGAAGACAGCAGAGGTGTATTTAGAGGGGAAGTTGGTTAGGATGATATCTATGAGGGTGCCCGTGTTTAAGGCTTTGGGGAGGTACCTGGTAGGTTAATTGATAATTTGTGTGAGATTGAGGGCATCAAGTTTAGATTGTAGGATGGCTGGGGTGTTAAGCATGTTCCAGTTTAGGTCGCCTAGCAGCACGAGCTCTGAAGATAGATGGGGGGCAATCAGTTCACATATGGTGTCCAGAGCACAGCTGGGGGCAGAGGGTGGTCTATAGCAGGCGGCAACGGTGAGAGACTTGTTTTTAGAGAGGTGGATTTTTAAAAGTAGAAGTTCAAATTGTTTGGGTACAGACCTGGATAGTAGGACAGAACTCTGCAGGCTATCTTTGCAGTAGATTGCAACACCGCCCCCTTTGGCAGTTCTATCTTGTCTGAAAATGTTGTAGTTTGGAATTAAAATGTCTGAATTTTTGGTGGTCTTCCTAAGCCAGGATTCAGACACAGCTAGAACATCTGGGTTGGCAGAGCGTGCTAAAGCAGTGAATAGAACAAACTTAGGGAGGAGGCTTCTAATGTTAACATGCATGAAACCAAGGCTATTACGGTTACAGAAGTCGTCAAAAGAGAGCGCCTGGGGAATAGGAGTGGAGCTAGGCACTGCAGGGCCTGGATTCACCTCTACATCGCCAGAGGAACATAGGAGGAGTAGAATAAGGGTGCGGCTAAAAGCAATAAGAATTGGTCGTCTAGAACGTCTGGAACAGAGAGTAAAAGGAGGTTTCTGGGGGTGATAAAATAGCATCAAGGTATAATGTACAGACAAAGGTAAGGTAGGATGTGAATACAGTGGAGGTAAACTTAGGTATTGAGTGATGAAGAGAGAGATATTGTCTCTAGAAACATAATTGAAACCAGGAGATGTCATTGCATGTGTGGGTGGTGGAACTAATAGGTTGGATAAGGTATAGTGAGCAGGACTAGAGGCTCTACAGTGAAATAAGACAATAAACACTAACCGGAACAGCAATGGACAAGACATATTGACATTAAGGAGAGGCATGCTTAGTCGAGTGATCAAAAGGGTCCAGTGAGTGGAGAGGTTGGTTGAGGGTCACGGCGATTTAGACAGCTAGCCAGGCCATCGGTAGCAAGCTAGCATAGGATGGAGGTCTGTTGTTAGCCACCTCTTGCGTTCGGTCAGTAGATTAGTGGGGTTCCGTGTGGTAGAGGGGATTAATCCAAATCACACAACAACAAAAATAAGAACAATAGATATAGTTATAGAGGCCCGAGAAGAAAACATAATAATAATAAAAATAAATAAAATGTCTGATTGTCTATTCAGATAGCAGCCGGTAAGACAGCTAACGGTTAGCGGGCCGCAGATGGGCGTTCAAGTAAAGTCGCGACGGAGGAGCCAGCCGGATCTCCTTCAGGTAGATAACGTCGGCAGTCCAGTTGTGAAGGCCCGGTGGGGCTCCGCGTAGGCAGTAAAACGGGTCCGGATAGGTGACTGCAGCCCAGGAGTGAATGATGGAACTCAGGAGTGATTGACGGAGCTGGCTAGCACCGGAACAATCAATGTTTGCTCCGGAATCGACGAAAGCCGACTGTCACACGGATAGCAGCTAGCTAGCTGTGAGATCCGGGTCTGAATGTCCAGAGAGCAGTTGAAATCCAGGGACATGGAGAGAAAAATTGGTCCGGTATGTTCCGTTCCGAGCCGCGCCGTACAAAACTGGCGATAGATTTTCGATAGATTTTCGAGCTAAAGGATAGCTGATGACCACAAACCGTGGTTAGCTGAATACTAACGATTTGCCAGTAAAGACGCTAACTAGCTTCTGATTAGCTTCTGGATTAGCTTCTGGGCTAGCTCCTGGCTAGCTTCTGGCTAGTTTCTGGCTAGCTTCTTGGAGGATTACAGATCTGAGGTAAATAAAACTTTTTTATAAATATAAATTGGTGAGGCTGGTTGCAGGAGAGTGTTTTGAAGATGAGTTGATGGAAAATAAAAATAAAATGTATGTGAAAAAAGTTGTAAAAAAATATATATATATATATATATATAAAAATATATATATATATATATATATATATATATATATATATATATATATATATATATATATATATATATATATATATATATATATATATATATATATATATATATATATATATATATATATATATATATATATATACACATACACAGGACACGACAAGACGAGGACAAAAGACGTCTGAACTGCTATGCGATCTTGGAGTGATCACATTCACACATCTCCAGACAATGCATTGCATGTGCCCTACGGATGATGCACCCATAAATACCAGGGAGGTGAATCATTCTAATAAGATTTCTTGTTTTTCATTTAATTTTATTACAACCAATCTGTTTTTTTATAACAACAATAAATAAACATAAAATGTATTATATCATAAAACAGCAGGATAAATAAGACACATATTGCTTTTGAGCCAGCTTTCTTTATAGTAGATTTAAGAAAGGGCTTGGGTTTTAAACAATGAAAGGGAAAAAAACAATCCATTGTTGCAGGTTACAGATAACTTCTAAATAGGAGGGTTACTGGTATTCGCCGAGGTTCTAATCTCTCGTTTCATGATGGGCATGGACATGTAGCCTACACCATGGAGGGGGTTTTAGGCACGTGCTAAATGGGCCCTGCATGGCTAAAATAATGTGGACCTGCTTACAAAGTGTAGATAAAAAGGGAATGCCAGCTCACTGTTTTACTCTCAAACTTTATACTCTAATAAAGCTTCGGTGATTAAGCTTAATTTCCAAGAGGTTTCAGGAGCCAAACCCTTTATCGGCCATCTCGGCTACTTTGTGATTGCATTGGGCAGGACAAAAAAAAGGGGAGGCTATGCTTGGTTTTTAACCAAATAAAACAAAAACGGGAAAAAACAATTTTTTTACATTTCTAAATATGAGGTACAGATTAAAGGCACCTAAAGCACATTAGGCTACTCATGTTCCATGCACGCATGGGCAAAGTGCGTCACGGCTGGATAGGCTGCATTTCCCCTGTCAAGATTCATGCCATAACAAACTGCGTTACCACTAAAACCAGCTTGTGGTTGGTCTTAAGTATCCCTATCAGCATTACCTGAAATTTGCACTTTGCCGAAATGATCACTTTGGATCATGTATTTCCTTCATGTTTCCGCCCTTCCCGTCTGAGTGCAAGCGAGCTGATATAAGACAGGTAAAATTGCCGAACCTGGCGTTAGGGTTGGAAAATGCCAGTGCGGCAGTTTTTACATGCAAACTAACAGGTGTTTGACACTAGTGCCGCCTTAACGGCAGCCGGAAAAAAAAAACATACGTTGCCTTAATGCCGGTGAAAATAGAGCCCAGAGTCCTCATGCCATCTTCTTCCACACGGCAGCCCTCACACATGCATTGTCTCTCATCTACCTCAGACCACAAAATAACACACAAACATGCACACACACACACACACACAGTGAGAATAAACAAGCCAACAGCCCTGAGGTCCCATCTGACCTAACTAGCTCGCACACACACACACACTGAGAAAACAGGCTAATCCTGGCTAGCAGGAGGAAGGACAGCTAACAACCTCATTACAGACACTGCAGAGAGGATGTTTACCAAGCAACAAACAACAGTTCCTTCCTCTCACCGGGAGCCTCCTTAAGTGTGGAGAGAACAAATAGCCTTCATGCTGAGTTCGAAGACAACCATGAAGTGAGAGAATCAGTTTAAAGGCTCAGTGCAGTCAAAAACGTGATTGTACTGTATTTTATATATATTTCCACACTGAGGTTGGAATAATACTGTGAAATTGTGATAATGACGATAATGTTATTTCCCTATTAGTGTAAGAGCTGTTTGAAAAGACTGCCTGAAATTTCTGCCTGGTTTAGTGGGATCGAGTTTGCGCCTTTCTGGTGACATCAACAGGCGGTAAATTTGTAAACAGACCGCAAATAACAGCTAGTTTTCCCCTTTTCCCTCCCCACTCAGACCACTCCCAGACAGTCCTCGAAAAATTCTTGCTTGAGAAATTGCTATTTTTGTTTCACTTTGACAATTTTACAGTAAGGTACTTAATTGTTACTCAGAAATGATTTGATATTGAGATAAAAACAGCTGCATTGGACCTTTAACCAAAGTGGGGAAAGGTAAGTGCCAGGGAAAGATGAGTGAGAGGGTGAAAAGAGAAGAGGAGGTCCAGAATGAAGGTCAAGGGAGAGACAATGACATTGGGCTCGATTTTAACAAACCTAACGCAATGGTAAATCTGAGAGCTGGCGGTAGCACTATAGGTCAAGGGGTGTGTCGGAGATATTTTTGCTATTTTCACAGCCGAAATTATGAGTGGAGTAGCTGGCGATGGCGTGAAAGGGCTGGGTTTTAATTAATAAACAAGCTGTAGGTGTGACGAGGGCTTGGCCACTAATTGGCCAATGAACGCATTGCATGGCTTAACACATATGGGTTTTCTCAAAATGTTGAATGTTATTGATGATCTTTGCGTTGTCATCAACTCCATTTCGGCTGGGAGAAATATTCTAATCCTGGTCCATTGTGGATTGATACTACAGTTTATTACATAGCATAGGCTACGGTAACAAGTAATAACAAAACAAAAATCTGTGTTTGCTCAATAGCCTACATTTGGAGTGTTGGCAGCCAACATTGTTGTAATTGGCTTCAACAAGCCTCGCCGTATGTGTCTTTATGGATCACAATTACGGATCACAATTACTAGGCTTCCGTGGATTGTATTGCATGTCTGAGGCATGTTCTCAATAAGCAAAATTTAGCCTAGGCCTATACCATAAGAGGCTGGTGGGAGGAGCTATAGGACGACAGGGTCGTTGTAATGCTTGGATTGGAAAACAAGCTGTTTTTTAAAACAACAAAAATATTTCTAAACAGGAAGGGGTCAAAAGGGTGATATCATCAATTCCATCTTTCGTTTCACGTAGGCCTACACGTCATTACTCATAACATTCGCACATCTATACAAAATCCTAGGCTCCTGTCAATTTTATTGTTACCTACAGCGCCTTTGGAAAGTATTCTGACCCCTTGACTTTTTCCACATTTTGTTACGTTACAGCCTTATTCTAAAATGTATTACATAGTTTTTTTTCTTCCACTCAGCAATCTACACACAATACCTCATAATAACAAAGCAAAAACAGGTTTTCAGAAATTTTTGCAAATGTATTACACAAGTATTCAGACCCTTTACTCAGTACTTTGTTGAAGCACCTTTGGCAGCGATTACAGTGTTGAGTCTTCTTGGGTATGACGCTACAAGCTTTACATACCCGTAGTTGCGGACTTCCTTTCTCTGCAGATCCTCTCAAGCTCTGTCAGATTGGATAGGGAGCGTTGCTGCACATCTATTTTCAGGTCTCTCCAGAGATGTTTGATCAGGTTCAAGTCCGGGCTCTGGCTGGGCCACTCAAGGACATTCAGAGACTTGTCTCGAAGCCACTCCTGCATTGTCTTGGCTGTATGCTTAGGGTCATTGTCCTGTTGGAAGGTGAACCATCACCTCAGTCTGAGGTCCTGAGCGCTCTGGAGCAGATTCTCATCAAGGATCTCTCTGTACTTTGCTCCATTCATCTTTCCCTCGATACTGAGCAGTCTCCCAGTCCCTGCTGCGGAAAAACATCTGCCACCACCATGCTTCACCGTAGGGATGGTGCCATGTTTCGTCCAGACGTGATGCTTGCCATTCAGGCAAAAGAGTTCAATCTTGGTTTCATCAGACCAGAGAATCTTGTTTCTCATGGTCTGAGAGTCCAAGCAGGCTGTCGTGCCTTTTACTGAGGAGTGGCTTCCGTCTGGACACTCTACCATAAAGGCCTAATTGGTGGAGTGCCACATAGATGGTTGTCCTTCTGGAAGGTTTTTCCATCTCCACAGAGGAACTCTAGATCTCTTTCAGAGTGACCATCGGGTTCTTGGTCACCTCTGTGACCAAGGCCCTTCTTCCCCGATTGCACAGTTTGGCCCGAGTTGCCAGCTCTAGGAAAAGTCTTCGTGTTTCCAAACTTCTGTGTTCTTGGGTACCTTCAATGCTGAAGAAATGTTTTGGTACCCTTCGCCAGGTCTGTGCCTGGACACAATCCCATCTCGGAGCTCTATGGACAATTCCTTCGACCTCTTGGCAATCAAGTTGTAGAAACATCTCAAGGATGATCAATGTAAACAGGATGCACCTGAGCTCAATTTTGAGTCTCATAGCAAAGGGTCTGAATACTTATGTAAATAAGGTTTCTGTTTTTTATATTAAATACATTTGCAAAAAATGTATAAAAACCTGTTTTCTTTGTTATTATGGGGTATTGTGTGTAGATTTCTGATGAATTATTTGATTGAATCCATTTCAGAATACGGCTGTAATGTAATGAAATGTGGGAAAAGTCAAGGGGTCTGAGTACTTTCCGAATGCATTGTATTAATATGTCATTATAGGAGGACTGAATAGTTTGGACTGGAGGAGCGTGACCTTGGTAATCGGTCGAGGGGCGCTCTTTGAAAATGAGGCTGGATAGCCTACTTGAACAAGCGAAATTAAGGGTGCAGGTATGTGGATTGTGAAAAAGCCTGATGGCAAAAAAACGTACAAAATATTTCAAAGCACTCTCAGTAGACCATTTAAAACCATTTATTCATAGGCTACTTTGCTAATGGCCTTGGATAAAACGTTACACCTATGTGATTCCGCTAAACCAGGTTAGGCTACGCTTGGTTTATAATCAAATTAGACGAAATGGGGGGAAACCAATCGTTTTTTAAAAGGATTCTAAATACGACATTCACCGGCACAAAAGGCCCATCTCTCTTCCATTGGCACTGTGCATCATGGCTGAATAGGCTGCGCTTCCGCTCTCAAACCCCATGCCATTATCAACTGGGCTACGGTTAAGTCCTGCTTTTTGTGGGTCTTAAAACTTCCGATTAGCGCTGCATAAAATGGTGGCTTTTTTTTTAAGGTCACACCTCAAATATTGCCACCCCTCCCACATCAACACAAAAGAGATGATGTTAGACATCAGAGCGTTAGAGATGGAAAATGCCAGTGGACCAGTTTTGTTTTTAATGATGGAATTGCGAACTAACTTGCATCTGATACTTGAGCCTCCTTAGTGCACGCCGAAGATAGAGCCCGGAGTAGCGTTAATACCACACTCGCACACTGTCGGAATGCCTATGTCTTGGCGAGAGAGATATGAGAGAGATATCTCATCCATATGGACGAGACTCTGAGGTGAGGACTGCTTGGGAACGTAATCCAGCAATTCTGAACGAATGTCACAGGGCGGGCTCCCATGCGTGCGTTCACACACACAAACTTAGGTAAAGTGCTGTCTGAGTGCGTTGGTTCGTTTGGAATTCCAAAGGTGTGTATGTTGGGGCTGTGTCACACGTGGAAGTTATATTTGGAATTAATAGTTTCAGTTCTAGGTAACCACCATCCCTTACACGCATACAAACACAGACACACTCACTCTTTCACTTGCACGCAGATGTGCGCGCACACACACGCACACACACCTCTACCCTCCTGTTCTTCATCCCTTTGCCTGCAGACGGATACTGTGTACACACACATAGACACACACACACACCTCTACCCTCCTGTTCTTCATCCCTTTGCCTGCAGACGGATACTGTGTACACACACATAGACACACACACACACACCTCTAACCTCCTGTTCTTCATCCCTTTGCCTGCAGACGGATACTGTGTACACACACACACACACACACACCTCTACCCCTTCCTTCCTTTTACTTCAGTCATACAGTATATTCATCAGTATTCCACATACAAACTCAGACACACAGAGAAGCTTCGGGTTTGTCGCAGATGGTCATATCCAAGCCAAGATCCAAATGTTTCTTTCGTCTTTACACATTTCCTATTGTCAAGATCTCTCAGCCCAGTCCTGCACACCTGTAATAGTCATGGACCAACTTTGAAAATGGTACTTCGGTCAGCCAATAAAGATAAACTAAACTCCTTTGACTGCATTTACCCATGCAGCCCAATTCTGATCTTTTGCCAATGTCTTTTGTCTTTTGACAAATCAGATCCAATCTTTTGCCAATAACTCGTAAAAAGATCAGAATTGGACTGACTGTGTAAACACCGCCTTAGAGTCTAAATGAATAAACACATTTGAGTGCTAGGGTGTGTTTCAGATCTATCCCGATAGACTGATGAATGCATTAGGCTGTTCTTTATGTAAAACGATGTACTTAGCAAATCTCTGTTACCAGTCTTCCTTGTATTACTGTCCTGTACACAATACAGCCCTATCATCGGTACCGTGCTGCTGTGTCTATTATCAGGCCATCACTCACTTCCTTATTGAATTATGCTTATACCAATGAAAGCCTGATGGATGACTGACAGCAGGCTGAGCCAATCAGTGTCATCACTCCAATGGACGAAGCATTGGTTAATCATTCCCTGCCTCCCGTACTTACTTCCTGATAACAGTATCCTTCAGTCTCTGGCTCCGTAATGAACTGTAATATAGCAGAGTAATGACGACACACAGATATTGTAATCAATATCCACCTTATGCATATTTTATCCACGCTGCGACACAGCCAGGGAAGCAGAGGAGGAGATGAGAGGTGATTAAAACCTATAGTTCTCTGTGTGGTTTGATGAATGGCTTGTGACAGAAGGATTATTGAGTTACAAGACAAACGGAGCTCCAAGAATTACAGAGGAGAAGTGCCTCACGCTTCATCCTCAGTCACTCACATGCACAGACATTCACAGTAAGCTAATGCAAAAGGAGCACGCACAATGTTGGATACCTCAGGTTACTTCCAATCACCCAGGCTGCTACAGTGCCTTGCGAAAGTATTCGGCCCCCTTGAACTTTGCGACCTTTTGCCACATTTCAGGCTTCAAACAAAGATATAAAACTGCATTTTTTTGTGAAGAATCAACAACAAGTGGGACACAATCATGAAGTGGAACAACATTTATTGGATATTTCAAACTTTTTTAACAAATCAAAAACTGAAAAATTGGGCGTGCAAAATTATTCAGCCCCTTTACTTTCAGTGCAGCAAACTCTCTCCAGAAGTTCAGTGAGGATCTCTGAATGATCCAATGTTGACCTAAATGACTAATGGTGATAAATACAATCCACCTGTGTGTAATCAAGTCTCCGTATAAATGCACCTGCACTGTGATAGTCTCAGAGGTCCGTTAAAAGCGCAGAGAGCATCATGAAGAACAAGGAACACACCAGGCAGGTCCGAGATACTGTTGTGAAGAAGTTTAAAGCCGGATTTGGATACAAAAAGATTTCCCAAGCTTTAAACATCCCAAGGAGCACTGTGCAAGCGATAATATTGAAATGGAAGGAGTATGAGACCACTGCAAATCTACCAAGACCTGGCCGTCCCTCTAAACTTTCAGCTCATACAAGGAGAAGACTGATCAGAGATGCAGCCAAGAGGCCCATGATCACTCTGGATGAACTGCAGAGATCTACAGCTGAGGTGGGAGACTCTGTTCATAGGACAACAATCAGTTGTATATTGCACAAATCTGGCCTTTATGGAAGAGTGGCAAGAAGAAAGCCATTTCTTAAAGATATCCATAAAAAGTGTCGTTTAAAGTTTGCCACAAGCCACCTGGGAGACACACCAAACATGTGGAAGAAGGTGCTCTGGTCAGATGAAACCAAAATTGAACTTTTTGGCAACAATGCAAAACGTTATGTTTGGCGTAAAAGCAACACAGCTGAACACACCATCCCCACTGTCAAACATGGTGGTGGCAGCATCATGGTTTGGGCCTGCTTTTCTTCAGCAGGGACAGGGAAGATGGTTAAAATTGATGGGAAGATGGATGGAGCCAAATACAGGACCATTCTGGAAGAAAACCTGATGGAGTCTGCAAAAGACCTGAGACTGGGACGGAGATTTGTCTTCCAACAAGACAATGATCCAAAACATAAAGCAAAATCTACAATGGAATGGTTCAAAAATAA
The DNA here is from genome assembly GCF_045791955.1 of Oncorhynchus clarkii lewisi. NCBI lineage: Eukaryota > Metazoa > Chordata > Actinopteri > Salmoniformes > Salmonidae > Oncorhynchus > Oncorhynchus clarkii. The sequence goes on along the minus strand of NC_092160.1, from coordinate 6,630,866 downwards.
ACATATCCAGGTGTTAGAATGGCCAAGTCAAAGTCCAGACCTGAATCCAATCGAGAATCTGTGGAAAGAACTGAAAACTGCTGTTCACAAATGCTCTCCATCCAACCTCACTGAGCTCGAGCTGTTTTGCAAGGAGGAATGGGAAAAAAATTCAGTCTCTCAATGTGCAAAACTGATAGAGACATACCCCAAGCGACTTACAGCTGTAATCGCAGCAAAAGGTGGCGCTACAAAGTATTAACTTAAGGGGGCTGAATCATTTTGCACGCCCAATTTTTCAGTTTTTGATTTGTTAAAAAAGTTTGAAATATCCAATAAATGTCATTCCACTTCATGATTGTGTCCCACTTGTTGTTGATTCTTCACAAAAAAATAAAGTTTTTTATCTTTATGTTTGAAACCTGAAATGTGGCAAAAGGTCGCAAAGTTCAAGGGGGCCAATACTTTCGCAAGGCACTGTATATGGGAAATGAGGATCCTCTGTGTGATAGGACTCAGTCACATTCTGTTCATTCACTCAGTCTGTTCGTTCTGAATACGGCGCTTATCCTGTCTTATTGCATAGTCGTCTCTCTAACACACACACACAAAGCTACCCTCTCACATGGCATGTTATTCAAAACATGATCCTTTACCATCTTCGAGCAAACGGTCATCTACTCTCACAGCCAGCCAGTTCCAGTGCACCGTTGCTGATCTAAATTAATCTCTTTATTTTTGATGAGTGGACTTGAGAGAGAGAGAGCTCCCCTTTCATCTCTTTGGTAGCCTATTGAAGGACATACAAGGACAAAGCATCCCTCCCTACCTCTCTGCCTCTAAATCACTCCTCTGTCCTACTCCCCCCCTCTGCCCCATAACACTACTCTGATTGACTTTAGGGTGCTGCCCTGTACAGTTTAAGGCCCTCTGGGATATCCCTTGTCCAGTGTTGTGTGAATAACTCCCTGTGACATCTGCTACCTCCCTCAGTCTCAACTCAGACTAACTCCCACTACAACTCCCCTAACCGCCACACCTAACCTAACCCTCGAACTCATCTTCGCCAAACTCAAACCTCAATCTCACCTATCCCCAAAACTCACCGTACCCCAACCTCCTTCCTCGACCTCACCTCACCCTCAGTCTGACCCCAAATCCTCAGTCACTCCCTCTCCCCGTTCCACTTCATAGCCACAACCAAGCCACATCCTCCCATCCCCTCAGCTTTCCTCTCACTCAGCTACAGAGTACAGTGTGTGACTGGGCGCTCTACCCCTCTCGACACTTTGAGGCAAAGCCTTTGATTCGTGTTTATCTCGTCAGGGCTCACGCTCCAGTGACGATCGTTTCCATTTAAAGCCGTTCTGTTCTAGCAATCATCCCCATTTGCATATAAAGCACTTTCATTCCACAAGTTTTGAGAACATGTCTACGACTACAACAGGCATACCGTGCTAACCGGCTGACGTTGACACACACGCACGTTGAAATGCTTGATTTGAATCCACAAATCCTATTACAGTCAACAAGGATTCCAAAATGTCTAAGGACACGGCTATCCTGGACACTTGGATACAAAAATCACTTTCTACTCTGTACAGCTAGGCTGCCTATGACTGCCGACACATAGCAGTACCTCGCTAGCTGCTTCGCCTTTTGTCAGCCTACGCACCGAGACTCCCAAGTAGCGGCACCGCAAGTTTGCACTGACGACCAAGTCTGTTCAGTCGCGACACGAGGGGCTGGTATTTCAGCAACTTGGGTCCTTGTAAGAGGGCTCCTGAGTGGCACCGCGGTCCAAGGCACTGCATGTCAGTGCAAGCGGCGTCACTGCAGTCCCTTGTTCGAATCCAGGCTGCCTCACATACGGCTGTGATTGGGAGTCCCATAGAGCGGTGCACAATTGGCCCAGCGTCGTCCTGGTTAGCGGAGGGTTTGGCCGGGGTAGGTAGTCATTGTACATAAGAATTTGTTCTTAACTGACTTGCCTAGTTAAATAAAAGGTTCACATTTTTTTTAAAAAGAGCACCTCCCTGTGGCCTCCCCCACAACAACAACATCTGGAATATTTGGAATATAAGAAAACGCATCGACATCAAACTATCCTCCACTGACAAGAGAAAGATATTGCACTCATTTTTGGACTGTCTGTATCACCACAGTAGCTATAAGGCAACCTCGCCTTAACAGTAAAAGTTAGAATGACACACACACACGCCCCCTTTAGAATCACACACTTATCCAATAAGGCCCTTTTTCATCACATAACTCTCCTCTATACCACAGTATCTTACTGAAGGAGCAATTCAAATGAGAAGCCAATGCGTTCTCACTCATTTAATTGGAGTAAGAACTGGGTGGTGTTGATTGACATAGTGTTAACCCTGTACATCGCAGGGTTGTGATGTGCTGTCCAAAATAGGGTTCCTTCTGAGCCTGACCCATGGCTAATGAGCACAGGTTTCTATAGGGGAAGGATATCCAGTTAGGGGAGGTCAGGGGAGCCTAGTGGGAAGCAGGTAGAAAGAAAGAAAGAAAGAAAGAAAGAAAGAAAGAAAGAAAGAAAGAAAGAAAGAAAGAAAGAAAGAAAGAAAGAAAGAAAGAAAGAAAGAAAGAAAGAAAGAAAGAAAGAAAGAAAGAAAGAAAGAAAGAAAGAAAGAAAGAAAGAAAGAAAGAAAGAAAGAAAGAAAGAAAGAAAGAAAGAAAGAAAGAAAGAAAGAAAGAAAGAAAGAAAGAAAGAAAGAAAGAAAGAAAGAAAGAAAGAAAGAAAGAAAGAAAGAAAGAAAGAAAGAAAGAAAGAAAGAAAGAAAGAAAGAAAGAAAGAAAGAAAGAAAGAAAGAAAGAAAGAAAGAAAGAAAGAAAGAAAGAAAGAAAGAAAGAAAGAAAGAAAAAAGAAAGAAAGAAAGAAAGAAAGAGAGAAAGAAGAGAAGAGAGAAAGAAAGAGAGAAAGAAAGAGAGAGAAAGAGAGAGAAAAAAGAGAGAGAAAAGAGAGAGAGAAAAAGAGAGAGAAAGAGAGAGAAAAGAGAGAGAGAGAGAGAAGAGAGAGAGAGAGAGAGAGAGAAAGAAAGAGAGAGAAAGAGAGAGAGAGAGAGAGAGAAGAGAGAGAGAGAGAAAGAAAGAGAGAAAGAGAGAGAGAAAGAGAGAGAGAAAAAGAGAGAGAGAAAAAGAGAGAGAGAAAAAGAGAGAGAGAAAAAGAGAGAGAGAAAAAGAGAGAGAGAAAAAGAGAGAGAGAAAGAGAGAGAGAGAAAAGAGAGAGAGAGAGAGAGAGAAAAAGAGAGAGAGAAAAAGAGAGAGAGAAAAAGACAGAGAAAGAGAGAGAGAAAAAGAGAGAGAAAGAGAGAGAAAGAGAAAGAGAAAGAGAAAGAGAGAGAGAGAGAGAGAGAGAGAGAGAGAGAACAGGGATATAGGAGAGACAGAACAGGGATATATGAGAGAGAGAGAAGAGACAGAATAGGGATATAGGAGAGAGAGAAAGAGAGAATGTTATCTGCTGATCCTTAGACCTCAGGCTGTCTACTGCTGTGTTATAATGATCTGTTGTTCAAATAGCTAAATAACCTCCACCTGTATTACAGTGAATTAACATGACTTAGTACAGAATACAGATAGATACTCTGCCTTAGAGCATTATATTGTTTATGTTTCTGGTGCTCTTGCTGTGAGCTCCCAGACACCCTTGTGGTAGGCATGTGGTCTGCTCGTTAACGAGGATTGTGTGTGTGTGTGTGTGTGTGTGTGTGTGTGCACGCGCGTGCGTGTGTGTGTGCGCGCGCGTAAAAAGAAAGAAACAAAAAGAAAGAAAGAAAGAATGAGAGAGAAACAAAAGAAAAGAAATAGAGGGTTAAAAGACCAACACCCAAATCTGATCTTATACAAACAAAGTGTAATGAAATACTTGATTCTGTAGGGAGGCAGGTAGACAGATGCAATCCCAAATGGAATTACATGTCATTCACTTTCCTCTGTTTTGATTGTCATCTAGCGATCTAATTTTCAGTAGGTAGCAGGGGAAGGGAAAACTATGCTGACTCTCGGATGGAAAAGATTGTTTGCCAATAAATTACGGGAACCCGCCTCATCATCTTCTCTGGTATCTCTCTAGCAACAAACTTTAAAAAAGCAATTTCTCCCAAGATGGTCCTTGTCAGGTTTTGAGAGCAGTGTGTGCTTTCGGAGTGCTGTTAAACAGAGTTCTAACCCAGAAAAACAATGTGAAATAGGCAGAGAGGAATTTCATCTCCGATTCAGAGACTCATACGTACGGAAGAATAAAACATCACTCCATTCTACAGCAACTGAGCTCAAGTGATTTCTGGGATGGATAAAGGAGGAAAACAACAAAAACAGATTGAGCAGAAATTGGAATATTCCCTAAACAATGATTCTGCCACGCCAATTTGTTTTACCATTATGACATCACAGAGGGAGATCGGAGGGCAGTGAATCTGGAGTGGAGGTCTCTTCACAAGGGTTCTCTCTCTCTGTCCAGCATCCGCTGGCCAGGCTGGCTGAGCTAGAGAGCCAGGGTGTGCACACACACACACACCACAACCTCGTATCACGAGCTCTCAATAACATCTCCCTTGTGAGAGGAGGAGACAGAGACAGAAAGAGGGGGGGTGGGAGAGAGATACAGTTGGACAGAGTCAGATAAAGAGAGAAAGTGAGAGAGGGTGAGGTTAAAAAGGAGAGAGAGGAAATAAGTTAGAGAGAGAGAGAGGGAGAATGAGAGGTAGAGAGAAAAAAAAAACGTTTGTTCTTGTTTGTCACTCTTGGTCTCCTTCAAACAGCCTGTCTCAGTTAATCATCAAGGCGATTGACAAATTCACCCTCCAGCTGTCAGTTCAGCCATCCAGATGGGAGATTATACCTCAGCCCTGTCAGTACAACAGAGACTGCAACAACATCATGGTGGAAAAACACATGCAAAAGTAACAGGGGAAAACAGCATAATATAACATCAATCCCTTGAAAAGAGCCCTAGAGAATAAAATAATGTTAATAAAAGGAAGAATGTCTGGACATGTAATGGCCCCGCTTGTACTCTTTTCCATCAGCATCCAAATGATATAAAAAGTTTAAAGCGACTGAGGAGGAAATAAAAAATGTGTGTAAACAAGGCGAACGAGAGAGCATTCAACAGAGGAGTGTGTGTGTGTGTGTGTGTGTGTGTTTGTGTGTCTGCATGGCTAAACTAACAGGTGGCCAGGCAAGATGCGACACAATATTTCACCTTTGACCCCAGACCTTGCCTGTCATTGGTTAATGAGCTCACAGGTGCTCATCACACCTCTGACCTCTTGACACATTGTCATCCTTATCTTCGTGGAGGGGTTAACTTGTCATGGACAGACCTGAGGGAGAGCAGGAGGGGAGGGAGAGCAGGAAAGAGAGAGAGAGAGAACGAGAGGCACATGCAGACATACACACGGGCTCGCACGCACATTCTCAAACACACACACACACACACGTTAAATTGATTGGTAATGCAGGCAGCGGTGGCTGTGGATAATAGCTGTGAAGGTTGACTCCGTGGAGGGTCTTATTAGTGATATTTCTACAGACAAAAAGGTTGTGCATGTCTGTGTTCTAACAGTAGGACACACAGCCACAGACTGATTAAACACATTACATTAACGAAAGGCCTTCATTAAATGTAGAATATTGTTAGATACAATACCTGGAAGCTCTACAAATGTACTAAGAACTGTGTGAACTTGTAATCGATCCCTGACAACGCCCACGCACAATCACTCACACAATAGCATATTTCACATTTCGGAAGGGGAGGGGACATTTGGCCCATACACTTGCCTGTAAATTGCAAAAAGAGAGGGCGGAGCTTCTCGTTCTCCTGACGCTCCTCGTTTAAGCATCTATTCATCTCTTCTCTTAACATGTATGGACCCAGAATTAGTCAAGCATCTGACCAATTAAGCAAGAATTTAGTTCTGGGTTAACCAAGATGAAATGTCAATAGACACACATCATTAAATATCAGGTAAACAACAGAATATAACACACACTATCTTGCTTTTTAAACAGAATCAGTTGCAGAACACATCTCCCTTTTCCCAGTACAGTCAATCTACAGTGGTCATTTCCCCCTTGAGCTGTGTGGGGAGAACACAGTGGCACTACGGGAAGAAAAGCAGAGATGTTTCAATTACATAACCATGAATAATAGATGCCAATTAATTTGATTAGCATATTCAAATACAGAACGGATGGGCATTATGATTATGAACCCATCGAATAGGATTAGCTATTAATTGTACAAGCTTTTCAATAATTCAAGATGAGGGCAGGATCAAATGAATTGCTGCCCACGTACCTGTTTATATACGCAGTTCGGAAGTCCTTGTCATTTCTTCAAGGCCCGTTCTAGGGGTTGAACTCCAGAGAGGACTCTGTTCATTTCAGGGCTATTGATGTCACCTTCGGTCCAGAAGACAAAAGAAAGACTTCATTGATTTGTTAAGACTTCCAATCACTGGAGTGAGAAGGGAATCTCTCTAAAATTGAGTTATTCATATTTAATGTGTTAAACAAGATGTCAAGTTGAATTAAACTGCCATTGTCTTTTGACAAGACGGGAAATTAAACTTTTCTCAAACTTCTTTCCGCCCAGCTTAGTGTCCCGCTGGGATGAAGGGCTGCCTGCACAGAGAGGGAAAGGACTGCAGCTTTCATCATGCCATCCACCCCACAGAACCTCCCATGGTGCAATGCTCCACAAGGAACCAGAGGCTATTCAAAGGCATTAAATGGTTATGCAAAATGATACTATTTTTAGGAACACTTTCTCCTGTTATACCCAAGTCTGTAGGACAAGTATTCTAAAGTGAAGCTCAAACATGCTTCAACCATTGACATAGTTTAACATTCTAGACAAACACACATAATTCCCATCATTAAAGGCCCAGTGTGGTCAAAAAAACGTGATTTCCTGTGTTTTTATATAAATATATATATATATATTTCACACTATGAAGTTGGAATAACTACTGTAAAATTGTGAAAGTGATAATGCTGTTTTTAGTGTAAGAGATGTTTGAAAGGACAGCCTGAAATGTCTGCCTGTTTTGGTGGGAGGGAGTTTTAGCCTGCCTGGCGGCGACATCACCAGGCGGTATACGTTAATAGACCAATAACAAAGAGAGTTCCAAACCTCTCTGCCAATAACAGCTAGTTTTCAGGTTACATATCCCTGGTCCAATTAGATGCCTCACTCAGACCACTCCCAGACACTCCGAACAAAATTCTAGCTTTAGAAATTGTTCTTGGCAAATAAGCTAATTTTTTCTTATTTTACATTTTTATTTTAAATGAACAAAATAACAGTAAGGTATTTCATTGTTACACTGAAATTATTTGATAGTGAGATTTAAACAAAACGTCTGTATTTGGCCTTTAAAGTCCTTGGTGAGAAAATGCAAGGACAGACAGATAACATATATAGCCCCCACACTCACCCCCATTAAATGGCTAGAGCACATCTGCAAGGAAGGTCCCATATTGGATGACTTTAGACACATTCTGTAATGTGGTCCTCTGATGTTTTATAAAACCCACAATCACAATGTGAAGATGTGGGCTTTGGGTGGGTTGTGATCCAATCAAAATCAAATCCATCCACCAATCCTAGCCCTGCGTGTATCGTTTCAACCAAAACTCTGATCCCACATGCTCAACCTCACGTTGCAATGCCAAGCACACACACACACACACACTTATAATATGATCCAAGATTATTTTGAGGAGTATATTCTCATCTTTTGAGTCCTTAGTCAGCTAAGACACTATCTATTCATCCATTGCCTGGAATGACCGCTGCATTTACTCTTCCAAGATAAGCCTCGTATTCATCTACTGACCTGGTTTAAACTACAGCACTAGGCAAGGCTCCCTTGTAAAATTGATTTCTGTCTCGATGCCTGACCAGATAAAGGATGAAGGAGATAGTGGGGGTTTTGATGGTGTGGATTTGAGGCAGACGAGTATGAGAAGTGGACATAAAGACCGGGTGACTTCAGAGTGCTTTCAAGAAGAGAGGAAAACACATCCGGGTCAATTAACTGTGCATTAGGATTGACTCTCTCATTATTCATTTCTGTCTCGTCCAGTTGTGACTAGAAGGAGTACGGCTACTCCTTTTCGGTGCAGGTTAGGAGATCATTTTAGCTAACCTAATCCTTTCCTAACCTGCTATGTTAATTCTCCTAGCCTGCTGCGTAAGTTCAACTAACCTGCCACTTAAGTATTTAGAGGGAAGTGGCATTAGAAGACCATATTATTATTCCCCTCTTGAAGAGCTGAGGGAGAGTCAGTCATACTGTTCATTAATAAAAGAAGGAGAGAAGGAGGGGAGGGGAAAGGTGGAGCAGAGGGTAAGATATGTAGTGACAACCTCATGTCATCAGGCTTCCATTCTTTACAGTAGTAATTATTTTTCATTACAGCCCTGAGACGACTACTAATCTAGACCTCTGCTTGCATCCCTTCTCCTCAACGCCCCTCATATCCTCTCCATCCCCGCTCATCTCGCTTTTTGGACCAATTTTGAATTAATACATCAACTCTTCAAATGCAATCTGAGATAAGAAAAGCTACACTCCTATCATTTGCAATAAGACTTTTAATACAGCTGTCATGCCGACCATAGAAAGCCCTTGTTCCTCTATGGTGTAGTAGGTCAGGGCGTGACTAGGGGGTATTCTAGTTTATAATTTCTATGTTGTGTTCTAGTTTTATTTTCTATGTTGGTGTTTTTGTCTGATTCCCAAATAGAGGCAGCTGGTAATCGTTGTCTCTAATTGGGGATCATATTTAAGTAGCTATTTTTCCCACCTGTGTTTGTGGGATATTATTCTTGTGTTTGTGCACCACGTAGTCACTTTCCGTTGTTCATTTATTTGATTTATTGTTTTTGGCTTAGGTTTCACTTCATAATAAATATGTGGAACTCAACATCCGCTGCGCCTTGGTCCCGTTCTTGCGACAACCGTGACAACAGCAGGGTTAAGTATCCTCATGTGAATGTAGGACTTTCAATTTCTCTGTGTGTAATTTTTTGTTTGTGTGTTCCACCATTGGAAATAAAAGCAACCCAAATCTGATCATCTACTGGCGCTAAGAACTAAGAAGGAGTCCGATGGAAGTGGAGCATCGGTCATTGAAAGGGAGTTTGGAAACCAAGAAGCCAAACAGTGGTTAGCCTTACATCAACAACACAAGAGAAATGACATCAACACCACAAGAGAGGTGACATCACAAAAGAGAGGTGACCTCACAACAGAACAAGAGAAATGGCTAACCAGACTATTTGCATTGTGTGACCCCCCCCCCCCAACCCCTCTTTTACGCTGCTGCTACTCTGTTTATCACATATGCATAGTCACTTTAACTATACGTTCATGTACATACTACCTCAATTGGCCCGACCAACCAGTGCTCCCGCACATTGGCTAACCGGGCAATCTGCATTGTGTCCCGCCACCCACCACCCGCCAACCCTTCTTTTACTCTACTGCTACTCTGTTTATCATATGCATAGTCACCATATCTACATGTACATACTACCTCAATCAGCCTGGCTAACCGGTGTCTATGTTGCCACGCTACTGTTATTTTTCACTCTCTTTTTACTGTTGTTTTATTTCTTTACTTACCCATTGTTCACCTAATACCTTTTCTGCACTATTGGTTAGAGCCTGTAAGTAAGCATTTCACTGTAAGGTTGTGTTGTGTTCGGCGCACGTGACAAATCAACTTTTTGATTTGATTTGAAATGGCATCGAAACGACATGAGATGAATGGCAGCACGATAATAAAAACAGGAAGCAGCATTGCAAACATCCATGAAACAGAGCGACATCCTAGCAACCGACGTCCCAACTCTTAAATTGTCCTAAAGAGCCCCATGCATCATTAGTACTAAACACAGTCCTCATCTACACACTGTCGCTGACGTCCCGTTCCCTGATAATAATGTGTCCGCGGGTGCCCCGGGCTACAGCGTGTCTCTGTTAGTTTAACACCGAAGCGTTGTGTAAATTACTTTTATCATTAAGGCACGAAGACTCATCAAATATGAATGGGATATTGATGCAGGGACTGTTCCAACATAGAAGGCTGTTATATATATTATTAAAAGACTGAAGGTAGAGCTACACATATGAATGACGTCAGACTCCGCTTTCACAATGCAGGCAGTTCTGAGGTGGTTTCCCCTGGTCACAGAGAGGTTAGTGTAGTAGAGAGAACAGCCGTGCTCATTCAGGTCAACACAATCCACACGCTATGGCAGATATTGTTCTGGACTGCTGCTGAGTCTGGGAGTTCTAACAGGAGATTTAGATCCATTTCTGGGAATAGGAGAGAGAGATGGTGGGAATAAGGGGGAGGAGGGGGAGTGAGTAGGGAACGAAGAGTTCAACAGCTCATCAATATTCAGTGCTGGTGTACAATGTTTGTCTGAAGATTGTGCTCATAAAACAAGGACTGTACAGTACATATTTGTATAACACCAACCAACGTACACTGAGTTTACGGAACATTAAGGACACCTGCTCTTTCCATGACATAGATTGACCAGGCGAATCCAGGTGAAAGCCATGATCCCTTATGGATGTCACTTGTTAAATGCAATTCAATCCATGAAGGGGAGGAGACGGGTTAAAGGAGGATTTTTAAGCCTTGAGAGAATTGAGACATGGATTGCGTGTGTGTGCCATTCAGAGGGTGAATGGGCAAGACAAAAGATTTAGGTACCTTTGAATGGGGTTTGGTAGTAGGTGCCAGGCGCACCATTTTATGTCAAGAGCTGCAACGCTGCTGGGTTTTTCCACACTCAACCATTTCCCATGTACCTCAAGAATGGTCCATCACCCAAAGGACATCCAGCGAACATGACACAACCGTAGGAAGCATTGGAGTCAACATGGGTCAGCGTCCCTGTGGAACGCTTTGAAATCAAATCAAATTTATATCTCAAAGTGCTGTACAGAAACCCAGCCTAAAACCCCAAACAGCAAGCAATGCAGGTGTAGAAGCACGGTGGCTAGGAAAAACTCCCTAGAAAGGCCAAAACCTAGGGAGGAACCAGGCTATGTGGGGTGGCCAGTCCTCTTCTGGCTGTGCCAGGTGGAGATTATAACAGAACATGGCCAAGATGTTCAAATGTTCATAAATGACCAGCATGGTCCAATATTATTATTATTATTATTATTATTATTATTATTATTATTATTAAGGCAGAACAGTTGAAACTGGAGCAGCAGCACGGCCAGGTGGACTGGGGACAGCAAGGAGTCATCATGTCTGGTAGTCCTGGGACATGGTCCTAGGGCTCAGGTCCTCCTCCTCCGAGAGAGAATTAGAGAAAGCACACTTAAATTCACACAGGACACCGAATAGGACAGGAGAAGTACTCCAGATATAACAAACTGACCCTAGCCCCCCGACACAAACTACTGCAGCATAAATACTGGAGGCTGAGACAGGAGGGGTCAGGAGACACTGTGGCCCCATCCGAGGACACCCCCGGACAGGGCCGAACAGGAAGGATATAACCCCACCCACTTTGCCAAAGCACAGCCCCCACACCACTAGAGGGATATCTTCAACCACCAACTTACCATCCTGAGACAAGGCTGAGTATAGCCCACAAAGATCTCCGCCATGGCACAACCCAAGGGGGGGCGCCAACCCAGACAGGATGACCACATCAGTGAATCAACCCACTCAGGTGACGCACCCCTTCCAGGGACGGCATGAGAGAGCCCCAGTAAGCCAGTGACTCAGCCCCTGTAATAGGGTTAGAGGCAGAGAATCCCAGTGGAAAGAGGGGAACCGGCCAGGCAGATACAGCAAGGGCGGTTCGTTGCTCCAGAGCCTTTTCGTTCACCTTCCCACTCCTGGGCCAGACTACACAATCATATGACCCACTGAAGAGATGAGTCTTCAGTAAAGACTTAAAGGTTGAGACCGAGTTTGCGTCTCTGACATGGGTAGGCAGACCGTTCCATAAAAATGGAGCTCTATAGGAGAAAGCCCTGCCTACAGCTGTTTGCTTAGAAATTCTAGGGACAATTAGGAGGCCTGCGTCTTGTGACCGTAGCGTAAGTGTAGGTATGTACGGCAGGACCAAATCAGAGAGATAGGTAGGAGCAAGCCCATGTAATGCTTTGTAGGTTAGCAGTAAAACCTTGAAATCAGCCCTTGCTTTGACAGGAAGCCAGTGTAGGGAGGCTAGCACTGGAGTAATATGATCAAATTTTTTGGTTCTAGTCAGGATTCTAGCAGCCGTATTTGGCACTAACTGAAGTTTATTTAGTGCTTTATCCGGGTAGCCGGAAAATAGAGCATTGCAATAGTCTAACCTAGAAGTGACAAAAGCATGGATGAATTTTTCTGCATCATTTTTGGACAGAAAGTTTCTGATTTTTGCAATGTTATACGCAGATGGAAAAAAGCTGTCCTTGAAATGGTCTTGATATGTTCTTTAAAAGAGAGATCAGGGTCCAGAGTAACGCCGAGGTCCTTCACAGTTTTATTTGAGACGACTGTACAACCATTAAGATTAATTGTCAGATTCAACAGAAGATCTCTTTGTTTCTTGGGACCTAGAACAAGCATCTCTGTTTTGTCCGAATTTAAAAGTAGAAAGTTTGCAGCCATCCACTTCCTTATGTCTGAAACACATGCTTCTAGCAAGGGCAATTTTGGGGCTTCACCATGTTTCATTGAAATGTACAGCTGTGTGTCATCCGCATAGCAGTGAAAGTTAACATTATGTTTTCGAATGACAAAATATATAGTGAAAACAATAGTGGTCCTAAAACGGAACCTTGAGGAACACCGACATTTACAGTTGATTTGTCGGAGGACAAACCATCCACAGAGACAAACTGATATCTTTCCGACAGATAAGATCTAAACCAGGCCAGAACTTGTCAGTGTAGACCAATTTGGGTTTCCAATCTCTCCAAAAGAATGTAGTGATCGATGGTATCAAAAGCAGCACTAAGGTCTAGGAGCACGAGGACAGATGCCATTAAAATGTCATTTACCACCTTCACAAGTGCAGTCTCAGTGCTATGATGGGGTCTAAAACCAGACTGAAGCATTTCGTATACATTGTTTGTCTTCAGGAAGGCAGTGAGTTGCTGCGCAACAGCCTTTTCTAAAATTTGAGAGGAATGGAATATTAGATATAGGCTGATAGTTTTCTATATTTTCTGGGTCAAGGTTTGGCTTTTTCAAGAGAGGCTTTATTACTGCCACTTTTAGTGAGTTTGGTACACATCCGGTGGATAGAGAGCCGTTTATTATGTTCAACATAGGAGGGCCAAGCACAGGAAGCAGCTCTTTCAGTAGTTTAGTTGGAATAGGGTCCAGTATGCAGCTTGAAGGTTTAGAGGCCATGATTATTTTCATAATTGTGTCAAGAGACACTTGAGCGTCTCTCTTGATCCTAGGTCCTGGCAGAGTTGTGCAGACTCAGGACAACTGAGCTTTGAAGGAATACGCAGATTTAAAGAGTCCGTAATTTGCTTTCTAATAATCATAATCTTTTCCTCAAAGAAGTTCATGAATTTATCACTGCTAAAGTGAAAGCCATCCTCTCTTGGGGAATGCTGCTTTTTAGTTAGCTTTGCGACAGCATCAAAAAGGAATTTCGGATTGTTCTTATTTTCCTCAATTAAGTTAGAAAAATAGGATGATCGAGCAGCAGTAAGGGCTCTTCGGTACTGCACGGTACTGTCTTTCCAAGCTAGTCGGAAGACTTCCAGTTTGGTGTGGCGCCATTTCCGTTCCAATTTTCTGGAAGCTTGCTTCAGAGCTCGGGTATTTTCTGTGTACCAGGGAGCTAGTTTCTTATGAGAAATGTTTTTAGTTTTTAGGGGTGCAACTGCATCTAGGGTATTGCGCAAGGTTAAATTGAGTTCCTCAGTTAGGTGGTTAACTGATTTTTGTCCTCTGGCGTTCTTGGGTAGACAGAGGGAATCTGGAAGGACATCAAGGAATCTTTGTGTTGTCCGAATTTATAGCACGACTTTGGATGTTCCTTGGTTGGGGTCTGAGCAGATTATTTGTTGCAATTGCAAACGTAATAAAATGGTGGTCCGATAGTCCAGGATTATGAGGAAAAACATTAAGATCCACAACATCTATTCCATGGGACAAAACTAGGTCCAGAGTATGACTGTGACAGTGAGTGGGTCCAGAGACATGTTGGACAAAACCCACTGAGTCGATGATGGCTCCAAAAGCCTTTTGGAGTGGGTCTGTGGACTTTTCCATGTGAATATTAAAGTCACCAAAGATTAGAATATTATCTGCTATGACTACAAGGTCCGATAGGAATTCAGGGAACTCAATGAGGAACGCTGTATATGGCCCAGGAGGCCTGTAAACAGTAGCTATAAAAAGTGATTGAGTAGGCTGCATAGATTTCATGACTAGAAGCTCAAAAGACGAAAACGTCATTATTTTTTTTGTAAATTGAAATTTGCTATTGTAAATGTAAGCAACACCTCCGCCTTTGCGGGATGCACGGGGGATATGATCACTAGTGTAGCCAGGAGGTGAGGCCTCATTTAACACAGTACATTCATCAGGCTTAAGCCATGTTTCAGTCAGGCCAATCACATCAAGATTATGATCAGTGATTAGTTAATTGACTATAATTGCCTTTGAAGTAAGGGATCTAACATTAAGTAGCCCTATTTTGAGATGTGAGGTATCATGATCTCTTTCAATAATGACAGGAATGGAGGTGGTCTTTATCCTTGTGAGATTGCTAAGGCGAACACCGCCTTAGTTTTGCCCAACCTAGGTCGAGGCACAGACACGGTCTCAATGGTGATAGCTGAGCTGACTACACTGACTGTGCTAGTGGCAGACTCCACTATGCTGGCAGGCTGGCTAACAGCCTGCTGCCTGGCCTGCACCCTATTTCATTGTAGAGCTAGAGGAGTTAGAGCCCTGTCTATGTTGGTAGATAAGATGAGAGCACCCCTCCAGCTAGGATGGAGTCAGTCACTCCTCAGCAGGTCAGGCTTGGTCCTGTTTGTGGGTGAGTCCCAGAAAGAGGGCCAATTATCTACAAATTCCATATTTTGGGAGGGGCAGAAAACAGTTTTCAACCAGCGATTGAGTTGTGAGACTCTGCTGTAGAGCTCATCACTCCCCCTAACTGGGAGGGGGCCAGAGACAATTACTCGATGCCGACACATCTTTCTAGCTGATTTACACGCAGAAGCTATGTTGCGCTTGGTGATCTCTGACTGTTTCATCCTAACATCGTTGGTGCCGACGTGGATAACAATATCTCTATACTCGCCAGTTTTAGCTTTAGCCAGCACCATCTTCAGATTAGCCTTAACGTCGGTAGCCCTGCCCCCTGGTAAACAGTGTATGATCGCTGGATGATTCGTTTTAAGTCTAATACTGCGGGTAATGGAGTCGCCAATGACTAGAGTTTTCAATTTGTCAGAGCTAATGGTGGGAAGCTTCAGCGTCTCAGACCCCGTAACGGGAGGAGTAGAGACCAGAGAAGACTCGGCCTCTGACTCCAACTCGCTGCTTAATGGGGAAAACCGGTTGAAAGTTTGGTCGGCTGAATGAGCGACACCGGTTGAGCATTCCTACAGCATTTCCTTCCAGAAACCGTGAGAAAGTTGTTCGGCTGCGCGGGGACTGTGCCAGGGGATTTATACTACTATCTGTACTTACTGGTGGCACAGACACTGTTTCATACATTCCTACACTGAAATTACCCGTGCCTAACGATTGCGTCTGAAGCTGGGCACCTTGTAGAGTCCATGCCCCGACGAATTGAGGCTGTTCCGAGGGGGGGGGGGGGGGGTGCAACTCAATATTAGGAAAGTGTTCTTAATGGTCTCTACACTCAGCGTATATCTGCAACTGCTAGAGTCAAATGGGGGATATGGGAAAAGAGAGAAAGAAAGAAAGTGAAAGAGAGCGAAAGAAAGAGAGAGCGAGAGAGAACTGAAGACATCTGAGAGTCACATCAGCGATACCAATTACAGCTCAGGGGCTCATTTCCTAATCAGAGCTCTAATGAAGACTAACGTGCAACCGTGCGTGTGCGTGTGTGTGTGTGAGAGAGAGCGTGCGTGCGCGCATCTATGCATGTGTGCGTGCCTGCTACATTCGGTATCAATTTCTGGGAATGTGAGAAAGATGGTGGTAATAGAGGAAGGAGGGGAAGGAGAGAGGAGAGCGACAGAAGAGGAAAGAGTGAAAAAGAGAACGTGTGAGATAAATTGCAAGAAAATTCGAGAGAAACAGAGCGAGAGAGTGACAGTAAAAGAGTGGGACAAACAGAGTGAGAGAATCTAGAAGTATTGGGAATGAAGGAGGCTGTATGTACAGCCTGATAGAGCTGGGCTGCATGCTGGACTATACAGTAGTTGCCATGGACTACACTGTATTGCCGTTTGGGAAATTAAATAGTCAGAGGCAGAAGAAGTTGAGCAACCCTCTAGACACCCAAACAGATGGACCCTCAAATCCTACCTCACTGAACCAGAACAACACAAACACAATTAGTAAACACACTCTGCTTTCTTGGATTTCTCCATTTCATCAGTATTCATTGCGGGTGTAAGATTATGATGTGGTTAAGAGTAAACTTAACGCTATGATTTATGGCTCAAGATTGCTCTCATAAAACAAGGTCTGTACAGTACATATTTGTATAACACCAACCAAAGTATATGATTTGCAATTGCAGGAATAGCATTCACCATCACTGTGTCGGTTTTGGAATACAAATGGAAGATATGGACAAAGAGAGAGAACTGACATCTGAGAGTCACATCTTCTATTCCAATTACAACTCAGGGTCTCATTTCCTAATCAGATCTCTAATGAAGACTAATGTGCAACCTCTGTCTCTGTGCGTGCGAGCGTGCGCGCGCGCGTGTGAGTGAGCGTGCTACGTTCTGTTTCAATTGTCAGCTATGGGCACAGTATCTTTGCAACATTGCCAACACTAATATGTTGCTGTTATAAAAGCAGACATAAAAAGTCGGGGACTGTAATACATGCATGGCTATACCTACAGCTGTGAAGCACCCTTAACTACCTAACAAGAACTGTACATATCAACAACATCTGTTTGAATGAGGTATGACTGCCAACAGCTATACCCTCAACACAGTCACTTAAAAAAAAATGAAATGATTTGCATTTATTACAACCCGCACTGCATAGCATGATAATGATGTGGTTAGAGCGCAGGGAGTGAAGATTCACTGGTTATTAGGCAATCGTTCCAGGAGTTTGCGATTCTGAAATCAGATTTTATTGGAGGGGGGGAAAAAAAATCAGCAATTCCCTGCATGATGTGCAAAGGTTTGCAAATTTGACCAACCACCACATGGTTCCTGCATAAAACAGTCAAGTCATCACAAATTCACTGCATATACCTGTCCAGTCACCACACTACAAAAAGAGGGCTCGCAATTTTAACCTGTTACCTCACTTTTAATACGTAAAGTTGTTAAATCAATAAATCAACAAACCTTTACCCCTGTCAGCACAAGTTCCATGACAAATTTGACAAAATAAATCACACGTTTTCATGCAAAAATGCCAAATTGCCACTGCAAAAATCAAACATTTTGGTGGACAGAAAACAGAAGAAACTGCAGAATCCTGAAGCGACTGATTAGGTTTCTGCAGACTATCCATATGATGTGTCTCAGTAATGACTTTATGGACATGGTCTAGTGAAGAGGGGAGGCAGACGTCGAAGAACTGATGTCTCCCCAACCTGTACACACACACACACACACACACACACAGCAATTTCCCAGCACCAGGGACACTTGACAGCCACTTGCTTTCCTATTAGAAGAAATTCTATCCATACCAAACTTGAAATTGTATTCCCAGACACTGGTATTAGTTTTGACACGATTCCTCCGCCCCCTGGCGGAGTATAGAGAGAAATATGGTGTCTCCTATTGCCCTGGAAGAGGTGGTCTTCACTGATATATCCCTTAAACTATGTAATATGGTGTCTCCTATTACCCTGGATGGGGTGGTCTTCACTGATATATCCCTTAAACTATGTAATATGGTGTCTCCTATTACCCTGGAAGAGGTGGTCTTCACTGATATATCCCTTAAACTATGTAATATGGTGTCTCCTATTACCCTGGATGAGGTGGTCTTCACTGATATATCCCTTAAACTATGTAATATGGTGTCTATTACCCTGGAAGAGGTGGTCTTCACTGATATATCCCTTAAACTATGTAATATGGTGTCTCCTATTACCCTGGATGAGGTGGTCTTCACTGATATATCCCTTAAACGATGTAATATGGTGTCTATTACCCTGGAAGAGGTGGTCTTCACTGATATATCCCTTAAACTATGTAATATGGTGTCTCCTATTACCCTGGATGAGGTGGTCGTCACTGATATATCTCTTAAACTATGTAATATGGTGTCTCCTATTACCCTGGATGAGGTGGTCTTCACTGATATATCCCTTAAACTATGTAATATGGTGTCTCCTATTACCCTGGATGAGGTGGTCTTCACTGATATATCCCTTAAACTATGTAATATGGTGTCTCCTATTACCCTGGATGAGGTGGTCGTCACTGATATATCTCTTAAACACTGGAAACTACGCTTTGGTCCTATTATTGCTCAGTCACTATTTGGTGTGAAATTGAAAAACAATGTAACCGGGAATGACAATTACAATTACATGCTCATACCTCAATATTTCCCAATAAAGCCTTGCGGTCTGGAGGGCGGCCTTTTGCATCCCTCCAATGGTCTAAACGTAGAACCCGTACCCTTACCGATTTCATGGACAGTAATGGTTTGAGAACATTCCAAGATTTGAAAGATACATACACATTACCAGGCAGCTCCATTTTCTATATTTACAAGATAGGTGGGCTATACTGGCCTGTGGAATTTCTAGGGAAACCCAATTACTGAACCAACCAATGAAGGAGATTCATAAATTAATTATCTGGGGTCCCGAAAGGACTGATATCTTTAATTTATACACTTTTGGAAAGCTCATATTCTGAGGTAGCCATTAAACAAAGTATGGTCCACAGATCTAAGTGAATCTGAACAACCCTTTAACTGGAGCAGAATTTCAACAAATATGACCTTGGCATCCAATAATCCGAATCATCAGCGTGTACATTTGACATTTGTTCACAGACTGTATTTAAATGAAATTCTGAATGAAATTGAAAAATCTGAAAATGAAATTGGCCCTAACTCCAAACGGTTCACTGTGTCTCAAACGGTTGACTGTCTCCAAACGGTTCACTGTGTCCTCTAAATCAGGCACATGTATTCATATCATGTGGGAGTGCCCTGCAGTTAAATGCTTCTTGACAAAGTTATACAATTCATTTTGAGTGCATGAATGTAAATACTCAATGCTTTGCATCTATTACATTACTTAATGATCAGAGACGATTACTGCTGGCAGGCAGCACTGCTGCAAAAAAAGATGTTGGCTCTTAGATAGCAATCACCTCGCTCTCTCCCAATTCGCCAGTGGATACAGTTACTACTAGAAGGAATAACATTTGGGGCCTCCCTAGTGGCAGAGTGGTCTAAGGCACTGCACCACAGTCCTAGAGGCATTACTACAGACCTGGGTTCATTCCCGGGCTGTTGCACAACTGACCGTGGCCGGGAGTCCCATAGGAAGGTGCACAATCGTCCAGGTCAGGTCAGGGGAGGGTTTGGCTAGGGGGGCCTTACTTGGCTCATCGTGCCCTAGCAACTCCTTGTGGCGGGCCGGGTGCCTGCAAGGCGGTCAAAAGGTGTTTCCTCTGACACATTGGTGCGGCTGGCTTTTTCTTAATATGATCATAATGATCAATAACTTTTTTCTGAAAAAATGGTTACTCATAAATAAATTATTTTGAAAAATATTAAAATAAAGTTCCTTCCTGGAAGAGAAACAACTCTGGGAGGGAGATTGGGTCTGTGACCTCTTAATTCTGTCAGAACTAAGGGAGAAGGGATGGTGTCCGTACAGACACAGGAAGAGGGAAAATAATAACAATGATAGTACAGGGAGATAAAGGAAACACACACACACACACACACACACAGCCATAATCAGCTAACTGCGAACAGATCCCTATAAACCCAGCTGGGTTAATAAAGTGTGTGATTAAAACTGCGATCAAAGCCCCATAAAAATGTATGACAGCGTTATCAGCCCTAGAGGAACAGCCACATAGTTAACCACGTGACTCTAATCGAGAGGAGACAGTACAGTAGTGACAGGGTTACCATCAGACACGCACACAGCTCAGTTTAGCACAGCACACCACTGCACTGCAGGATGCATGAGAGATTGTCTAATCCAATGTCACAGTGCTCTCCCAGAGACAGATTCATGACACATGTGACAGGTATTCTGTGTACAGCCCTTCCTTTGACTGACTGACTTACACACACACGGTGTAACTTCCGTGACACACACACACACACAACCTAATTTATCAAAGTTTCTATACTAGTCTAGATTCCAATTGGCATTTTAATATTTCCATTCTACTGACAATAACTCAAACGTTCAAGCAATAGGCAACCTGCATCCTAGAATAATGAGGCAGGTATAGAGGGGTCCCAGAAATCTAATTGGACATCAATAGCTCCAACCTACAAGATGCCCAGACACTGAATGCACTATATCTAAACCTCCATAGCGAATGTGCCAGGTCAGTGGCCAGATTAAACTCACAAATAAACCTTGAAGCCCAAGTTCACCATACAACAGATAGCTCCAGTAGCCAGAGTGACATAGGCTATTAACCGAAATTGCCAAAAATTTTCAAATGTAAATACCAATCTAGCCAAGATACACTAGTGATATCCTCTGATGCCAAAATATTTCATATCATCCGACTGCCCAACTGCTGGAGGCTTCAAGAAACACTCAAACCAGTGGTGCGTGGGTAAAATCATCAGGGAAGCCCCCCCCCCCATTACAATTTATGTGTTGTGATAATTGCGTTGTTTGCTCTGTAACCTATTCGTTCATATGCCTTGCCACCGTGATATATAGGCCTAAGGCCGAGACAATAAGAAGACAGTGGACGAATAAATTCAAACACACATTTGTTTCATGACAAAACCGGAGATCAACATCTGTCCTGTGAAGTCCAGAAAACATATTGCATGTAACTATCAGTTACATGAGATACAGCATGGTCAAGCAAGGTAATGTTTCTGACATTTTCAGACCACTAAACAACTATTGACTTAGAACCACAGAGAGTTACCACAAGTCACAAAGAAAACAGGAGCTGCCTCCACTATTCCAGCACCATTTCAACTTCAACGTTTCAACTAAATCTAATCACCTATGCTTAGTATCTTTCAGTTGTCACTGTAAGACTAACAAGTATGTGTATGTGTGTGTTTGGAAGGAGGGGGGGGGGGGGGGTCTCACACATTCATGTCCACAAACACACAGTGGTGGAAAAAGTACCCATTTGTCATACTTGAGTAAAAGTAAAGATACCTTAACAGAAAACGACTCAAGTAAAATTGAAAGTCACCCAGTAAAATACTACTTGAGTAAAAGTCTAAAAATACTTGGGTTCAAATGTTCAAATTCCTTACATTAAGAAAACCAGACAACTTTAAAAAAAAAAGATTTACGGATAGCCAGGAGCACACTACAACACTCAGACATGAATTTACAAAGCATTTGTGCTTAGTGAGTCTGCCAGATCAGAGGCAGTAGGGATGACCGGGGATGTTCTCTTGATAAGTGTGGGAATTGGACCATTTTCCTGTCAAAATGTAATGAGTACTTTTGGGTGTCAGGGAGTGAAAAAGTAAATGTACGGAGTAAAAAGTATATTATTTTCTTTAGAAATGTAGTGAAGTAAAACTAAAAGTTGGCAAAAATATAAATGGCATAGTTAAGATACAGATACCCCTTAAAACTACTTAAGTAGTACTTTAAAGTATTTTTACTTAAATACTTTACACCACTGCAAACACACGCACACACACACACACACACACACACACACATAGAGAAACACCTTCCAGCTCCAGCTCCACAGACAGTTCAACCAGGTGAGGAATGCACTCAGGAATCAGCACCCTAGCTCGGAGCAATAGCAATCACACTGTCAGAATATCAAACCCAACCAAGCATGTCTACAATATCGACCTTCATTACACTACCTGCAGCGCCCGTTCAACAGATGAGCCTTGCATATCTAGATAAATATAAACAATTCCCACTGATGATGCCTCGCTTTGGCAGTGAGGGGTATACATGTAACTACAGTGGGGTCCGAAATGATTGACACCCTTGATAAAGATGAGTAATAATGACAGCATTAATAATGATTGCATTTTTTGGGGGTGGCAGGTAGCCTAGTGGTTAGAGCGTTGGGGCAGTAACTGAAAGGTTGCTG
The DNA here is from genome assembly GCF_045791955.1 of Oncorhynchus clarkii lewisi. Lineage (NCBI taxonomy): Eukaryota > Metazoa > Chordata > Actinopteri > Salmoniformes > Salmonidae > Oncorhynchus > Oncorhynchus clarkii. The sequence continues at coordinate 6,608,406 of NC_092160.1, read as the reverse complement.
GATTGAATCCCTGAGCTGACAAGGTAAAAATCAGTCGATCTGCCCCTGAACAAGGCAGTTAACCCACTGTTCCACAGTAGGCAGTCATTGTAAATAAGAATTTGTGGCTTGCCTAGTTAAATACAAATGAATGTGAATGATTATGGTTAATCCTGAATTAATCGTGAATAATGATGAGTGAGAAAGTTACAGAGGGTCAAAGATCATACCTCAAAGATAAGCTAACATCCTCTGTTATTGGTAATGGTGAGAGGTTAGCATGTTTAGGGGGTATGGTCTTTGTCACTCAAATTTTTTCCCAATTCATTCAGGATTATCCATAATCATAGAAACATATTCTATTCTTATTTATAATAAAAGTGATTCCAAAATGACACAACACATAATTTACCATTCAATTCTATTGGGCACAAAATAATCTGAAAAACAACCAAAACAAACTAAAAATGCATCCAACATCCATCTGTAGTCACAAACTTCATGTAGTTATTGGGTGCTAGGAATATGGGACCAAATACTAAACTTGACTAATTTATTTATAAGAATTTTAAGGGGTGTCAATCATTTTTACCCCTACCTTTTTGAGAAAAAATGCATTAGTTGTAGGGCTAGGTGTCCCTCTAGCCGGACAACTTGTGGTGGAACTGGAGGGCGCGCAATTCAAATAAATAAACATTTAGGTACAAATAAGTGTCTTATATCGGTTGAAAGCTCAAAATCTTGTTAATCTAACTGCACTGTCCGGTTTACAGTAGCTATTACAGCGAAAACATGCCATGCGATTGTTTGAGGACGGCGCCCCACATCAAAAACAAATTCCACAGGCAGAGGTTTCATACATTCACTTACTTTTTTTTAGCAATTAAATATTCACTTACTTTTTGAAAATCTTCCTCTGATTTGTCATCCAAAGGGTCCCAGCTATAAGATGTAGTGTTGTTTTGTTTGATAAAATCCTTCTTTACATCCCAAAAAGTCAGTTTAGTTGGCACCATCTATTTGAGTAATCTACTCATTCAACCTGCAGAGAAAGGAATCCAAAACTCTACCCCTAAACTTTGTTTCAGCGAGTCAAAATAGGTTTCTATTTACTCCTCAGATACCCTAAAATGTAATCAAACTACAATATTTCTTACAGAAAGAAGTATGTTCCATAGGAAACCGATTTTAGCAGGTGCATTCTGTCTTTATGGTAAGCGCAAACAAGAATTTCCAAGACTGTGTCCCTGTACTAAAACTGACATTTCTTCTTTGTTTTTGAAGTTACAAGCCTGAAACCTTGAACATAGACTGCTGACACCCTGTGGAAGCCATAGGAATTGCATCAAGGAGCAATTTTTTTGCCCTTATACTTTCCATTATAAGAGCATTGTCTTTCAAAATGTTAAAAATTCCAGTTGGTTTCTCTTTGGATTTTCTCCTACCATATCTATTGTGTTCTCCTACATTATTTTAACATTTCTACAAACTAAAAAGTGTATTCTTTCCAATGGTACCAATTATATGCACATCCTGGCTTCAGGACCTGAGCAACAGGCAGTTTACTTTGGGCACGTCATTCAGGCGGAAATTGAGAAGGGGCTGTTAAGGTTTTCTTCCGATGAAAGAGAGGAGGACCAAACTGCAGCGTGGTTATTTCGATACATCTTTAATAAAAGATAAACACGAACAATACAAAACACTAAACGTAACAAACCGAAACAGCCCTATCTGGTGCAAATAAACACAGAGACAGGAACAATCACCCACAAAACACTCAAAGAATATGGCTGCCTAAATATTGTTCCCAATCAGAGACAACGATAAACACCTGCCTCTGATTGAGAACCACTCTAGGCAACCATAGACTTACTGAGACAACTCTACTATACCACAATCCCATAACCTACAAAAACCCCAAGACAAAACACACCACATCAATAACCCATGTCACACCCTGGCCTGACCAAAATAATAAAGAGAACACAAAACACTAAGACCAGGGCGTGACAGGGGCCTAGCCCTAAGAAGTTGCCTTTCTCTGAACAATTGTACTAGTATAAAATAATAAAATGTCCCAATTTTTTTGATAATATAATATAGCTCAGTGTTTTAATTATTTATTTTATACAGTCATTATTGCTTATCTTTCTCAAGGGTGTCAATCATTCCAGACCCCGCTGTATAATGTTGCATTTATTCCCATTAGGCCTATAGTGTGTGGATTTGTAGCCTCAAGCAATTTTAGTAGCTGGGTCATTCCGCCAATTCGGTGCCTTTTAAGATGTTTAACTTAAAAGGGTTGAAAAAAAAGTAAAGTGCACATTTTCAACTTGATAAAAAACAAGTTTTCCCATCTCAAGAGGTTTTAACCTTTTACTACAGTGGGCTAAATCAGGGTGACACAGTGTTTCTTGGTGGTCTTAAATCTACTCACACATTTGGTTATGGGCTTTAAAAAAAATAAGACACCTGTACTATACTTGATATACATCACAGAAGACCGAAATATAACAAAACCGTTTGACATAGGAGCACCGGATTTGCGCCGGCTTTTTTTAAATAATGTTTATTCATTATGAAAAATATAACATTCCATCCATGAAGCCAACAGGTCATTTGACTGCAGGAAAGGACTACATCAAAAAAATACAATAGTAATTGCCTATTAAGTGCCAAATAAAGTAACAAGGTTGACAATTTAACCTTAAATCAGCCATAATTCTCATTGTGACAGGGTGAATGGAAGCTTGTTGTGTGCAACAACAGGGAGGGGCAATTGAATACAAGCTTCAAATGTCAAAATTTAAATTGTTAAAACGTTTCTAGCCTGTCTATCTCTGGGTATCAGTGTTGACATGTTATGCTGGACCACTCAGTGTTCCACCACAAAACACCAGAAAATGGTCCAAAAAGAGTAGAACAAGTCCACCTGCTTTTACGCTATGATTTGACTGTTAGATGTTCACCGTTTTGGTGGAAGAAATCCCCTTTATAATAAAGCATTTCATGCATCTATGTAGACTAACAATAAAATACCATTCCTAATGTGATGAGTAGCCTAAGCATAGGACAAGATTCGGTGACAATGTCACTCCAGCCTAAGTTCATTTAACTTATGGCTGTTGACAGAAAAGAAAGCCTGTGCACGTGTCTTTTTATTGCATACTTACAACAGTTTAGAATGGCAACCCAATAGAAAACACAAGTGGGAGACTATTGCCAGCGCTGCTCCAGAGGACTTGATATCCGCCACAAGGGGGTAGAGAAAAAAAGAGGGAGGGCGAGAGAGACCCGACTAACTCAAACTAAACTGTCTATCGTACTAGCGCGTGTGTCAGACTCAAAACTCCCACAACTGAACAGATAAGAGCACACAGTGCCTCCAGAAAGTACTCATACCCCTTGACTTGTTCCACATATTTTTGTTGTGTTACAGGCTTGAATTCAAAATGGATTACATGTATTTTTTCTCTCTCACCCATACACACACACACACACACACACACACACACACAATACACCAGAATGACAAAGTGAAAACATGTTTTTACGAATCTTTGCAAAGGTATTGAAAATGAAATACAGAAATATCTCACTTGCATAAGTATTCGCACCCCCGAGTCAATACTTTGTAGAAGTGCCTTTGGCAGCGAGTCTTTCTGGGAAAGTCTCTAAGAGCTTTCCACAGCTGTATTGTGCAAGAAAACACAGGTTAGAAAGCAAATGGCTCCTGCTGAAAAGAGATGACTCTAATCTGTCTGCTGTAGGCTACCAAAATATTTTATCAACTTCCTACTAGGCCTATTGAGCGAACACTGTTTTACAAAGTTAAAAAAGGAGAAAGGTTGGCTTTTGGCACGAGCACATCAGCGGTGAGTGAGCTGCGCATCATTGGGTGAGTCAGTGAAACTGGAAAGCTTTTTTTAGGACTATAATTTCCTCCTCATATTGTAAAATAGACTGAGTATACAAAACATTAGCTCTTTCGATGACTGACCAGGTGAATCCAGGCGAAAGCTATGATCCTTTATTGATGTCACTTGTAAAGTCCACTTCAATCAGTGTAGGTGAAGAGGAGGAGACCGGATAAAGGAGGATTATTAAGCCTTGAGACAACCGAGACATGGATTGTGTATGTGTGCCATTCAGAGGGTGAAGATTTATTTGCCTTTGAACCGGGTATGCAAGTAGGTGCTAGGTGCACCGGTTTGAGTGTGTCAAGAATGGCCCACCACCCAAAAGGACATCCAGCCAACTTGACAACTGTGGGAAGCATTGGAGTCAACATGAGCCAGCATCCCTATGGAACGCTTTCGACACCTTGTAGAGTCCACACCCCGACAAATTGAGACTTTTCTGAGTGCCAAAGGGGGTGCAAATGTTTTGTGGTAGTTTTATTTGATCTCAGATTCTCAGTTTGTCCGTGTCATAGTAGCCTGTTATTTCTATAATTTGCGATGATATGCATGCAATGCTCGATTATAGAAATAAGTAAAATATCTCAAGCATTCCGGTACCTCAAAGCTCCCCAGGTCACTTTTTGTTCCAGCACCTCCTGGTTTACAAAGGAAAGCACTGAACACAGGTTGCCTTGACTCTAGTGAACCACCTTCCAGCCAGCCATATATCATGCGTTACAAGATGATGAATATTAGGCTATATTAGGAAGTTATTATTTAAGAGCATTGAAGATAAATCACAATCAATAGAAAAATGATCACGCCTGCTAACTATCAGATTTATATCAATCATTGACATCAACGATCAGCTGACAGCCTACCCTCTTTTCCCAATGTCAATCATGTCTTTCGGAGGCACTGTAACTAGCTTGCTTTCAACTTCTGACGAGTGAGTGTGTTGTTGCAGATATAAATAGGCTTATGCAAATAGTCAAAGGGTTTGTGAACCTGCCCCCTGAAAGGTCTGTGCATGGCCCTGTTATCAGACCACATGTTCTGATGTTTTGTTGCGTTTTATTCATTTCTCCCGGCTTGTTTATTTCTCTTCCAGGAAATTGAAGTGTGTGGCTAGGCACAGTTTTGATCCCTTGCTTCTGGCATATCGCAAGAAGGGTCACAAAATCTTGCAATCGATTCGAAGAAAAATGTCCTGAAGATAATTGACTTGACAGAGGCCATACAGCACTCCCATAGTCTCACTCCTAACTACTCTCCCTCTTTCCCTCTCTCACTCTCCTCCTAACTGTGTTCTCTTTCCACCTCCCTCCCTCTGTCATTCCCAGGTGAGCAGGTAGTAATTCAGGATAGTGATATGCAGATGGTCAGTGTAACAGCTCCAGACGTTCAATTATTTCTGATTGTTCCTTTTGTTCTTTCATTAAAATATCCCATTTCAGCTGCACAACACTGGCATGAGGACAGACCGAGGAGTCCCTGAGGCAAACTACCAATCCTGACACGCGGAGCCCTTTTCTACATCACTCGGCTACACATGCCTCTCCCCAATCTCTCCCTTTATCTTGGCCAGGTCGCAGTTGTAAATGAGAACTAGCCTACCTGGATAAATAAAAGGTGAAATATATATTTTTTAAATAAATAAAAAATGTCAATATGCCTTGTCTATTGCTGTTCTAGTCAGTGATATGTCTTATTTCACTGTAGAGCCCCCAGCCCTGCACAATATCCTTTAGATAGCACATTTGTTCCACCCTCCACACATGCGGTGACTGGTGCCCCCAGAGACAAAACCTCTCTCATCGTCACTCAATGTCTAGGTTTACCTCCACTGTACTCACATCCTACCATAACCTTGTCTGTACATTATGCCTGAAATCTATTCTTCCACGCCCAGAAATCTGCTCCTTTTACTCTCTGTTCCGAACGTACTAGAAGACCAGTTCTTATAGCCTTTAACCATACCCTTATCCTACTCCTCCTCTGGTGATGTAGAGGTTAACCAAGGCCCTGCAGCCCCCAGCACCATTCCCATTCCCCAGGCGCTCTCATTTGTTAACTTATGTAACAGTAAAAGCCTTGGTTTCATGCATGTTAACATTAGAAGCCTCCTCCCTAAGTTTGTTTAACTCACTGCTTTAGCACATTCCGCCAACCCTGATGTCCTAGCCATGTCTGAATCCTGGCTTAGGAAGGCCAACAAAATTCCAAAAATGTCCATCCCCAATTACAACTTTTTCCACAAGATAGAACTGCCAAAGGGGGCAGAGTTGCAATCTACTGCAGAGATAGCCTGCAGATATCTGTCATACTATCCAGGTCTGTGCCCAAACAATTCAAGCTTCTACTTTTAAAAATCCACCTTTCCAGAAACAAGTCTCTTACCGCTGCCACTTGTTATAGACCCCCCTCAGCCCCCAGCTGTGCCCTAGACACCATATGTGAATTGATTGCCCCCCATCTATCTTCAGAGTTTGTACTGTTAGGTGACCTAAACTGGGATATGCTTAACACCCCGGCCATCCTAAAATCTAAGCTAGATGTCCTCAATCTCACACAAATTATCAAGGAACCTACCAGGTACAACCCTAAATCCACAACCATGGGCTCCCTCTTAGATTTCATCCTGACCAACTTCCTCTCTAAATACACCAATGCTGTCTTCAACCAGGATCTCAGTGATCACCGCCTCATTGCCAGCATTTATAATGGATCCACGGTCAAACGACCACCCCTCATCACTGTCAAAGACATCCTAAAACTCTTCAGCAAGCAGGCCTTTCTAATTGACCTGGCCCGGGTATCCTAGAAGGATATTGACCTCATCCCGTCAGAAGAGGATACCTGGTTGCTCTTTAAAAGTGCTTTCCTCACCATCTTAAATAAGCATACCCCATTCAAAAAATGTTGAACTAAGAACAGATTCTTGGTTCACCCCAGACTTGACAGCCCTTGACCAGCATAAAAACATCCTGTGGCGTTCTGCATTAGCATCGAATAGCCCCTGCGAAATGCAACTTTTCAGGGAAGTCAGGAACCAATATACAAAAATCAAATCAAATCTTATTTGTCACATGCACATGGTTAGCAGATGTTAATGCGAGTGTAGCGAAATGCTTGTGCTTCTAGTTCCAACAATGCAGTAATAACCAACAAGTAATCTAGCTAACAATTCCAAAACTACTACCTTAAAGACACAAGTGTAAGGGGATAAAGAATATGTACATAAAGATATATGAATGAGTGATGGTACAGAGCGGCATAGGCAAGATACAGTAGATGGTATTGAGTACAGTATATACATATGAGATGAGTATGTAAACAAAGTGGCATAGTTAAAGTGGCTAGTGATACATGTATTACATAAAGATGCAGTGGATGATAATGAGATGAATAATGTAGGGTATGTAAACATTATATTAGGTAGCATTGTTTAAAGTGGCTAGTGATATATTTTACATAATTTCCCATCAATTCCCAATTATTAAAGTGGCTGGAGTTGAGTCAGTGTGTTGGCAGCAGCCACTCAATGTTAGTGGTGGCTGTTTAACAGTCTGATGGCCTTGAGATAGAAGCTGTTTTTCAGTCTCTCGGTCCCAGCTTTGATGCACCTGTACTGACCTCGCCTTCTGGATGATAGCGGGGTGAACAGGCAGTGGCTCGGGTGGTTGTTGTCCTTGATGATCTTTATGGCCTTCCTGTGACATCGGGTGGTGTAGGTGTCCTGGAGGGCAGGTAGTTTGCCCCCGGTGATGCGTTGTGCAGACCTCACTACCCTCTGGAGAGCCTTGCGGTTGTGGGCGGAGCAGTTGCCGTACCAGGCGGTAATACAGCCCGACAGGATGCTGTCGATTGTGCATCTGTAGAAGTTTGTGAGTGCTTTTGGTGACAAGCCGAATTTCAGTCAGTATGGATCCCTACAAATCAGCTGGGCTAGACAATCTGGACACTCTCTAAAATTATCCACCGAAATTGTTGCAACTCCTATTACTAGCCTGTTCAACCTCTTTCGTATCATCTGAGATCCCCGAAGATTGGAAAGCTGCCGTGGTCACCCCCCTTTTCAAAGGGGGAGATACTCTAGACCCAAACTGTTATAGACCTATATCCATCCGGCCCTTCCTTTCTAAAATCCTCGAAAGCCAAGGTAACAAACAGATCACCAATCATTTTGAATCCCACCGTACCTTCTCCACTATGCAATGGGTGCAGAGCCACGCTCAAGGTCCTAAACGATATCATAACCACCACCGATAATAGACAGTACTGTGCAGCCGTCTTCATCGACCTGGCCACGGCTTTTGACTCAGTCAACCACCACATTCTTATCGTCAGACTCAACAGCCTTGGTTTCTCAAATGACTGCCTCCCATGGTTCACTAACTACTTCTCAGATAGAGTTCAGTGTGTCAAATCGGAGGGCCTGTTGACCGAACCTCTGGCAGTCTCTATGGGGGTGCCACAGGGTTCAATTCTTGGGCCGACTCTTTTTTCTGTATATATCAATGATGTTGTTCTTGCAGTTGGTGAATCTCTGATCCACCTCTATGCAAACAACACCATTCTGTATACAGTTGAAGTCGGAAGTTTACATAAGCCATAGACAAATACATTTAAACTCAGTTTCACAATTCCTGACAATTAATCCTAGTAAAAAGTCCCTCTTAGGTCAGTTAGGATCACCACTTTATTTTAAGAATGTGAAATGTCAGAATAACAGTAGAGAGAATTATTTATTTCAGCTTTTATTTCTATCATCACATTCCCAGTGCGTCAGAAGTTCACATACACTCAATTAGTATTTTGTAGCATTGCCTTTAAATGGTTTAACTTGTGTCAAACATTTCAGGTAGCCTTCCACAATCTTCCCACAATAAGTTCGGTGAATTTTTGGCCCATTCCTCCTGACAGAACTGGTGTAACTGAATCAGGTTTGTAGGCCTCCTTGCTCACACACGCTTTTTCAGTTCTGCCCACACACTTTCTATAGGATTGAGGTCAGGGCTTCGTGATGGCCACTCCAATACCTTGACTTTGTTGTCCTTTTTTGCCACAACTTTGGAAGTATGCTTGGGGTCATTGTCCATTTGGAAGACTCATTTGTGACCAAGCTTTAACTTCCTAACTGATGTCTTCAATATATACCCATACCCATAATCTTCCTCCTCATGATGCCATCTATTTTGTGAAGTGCACCAGTCCCTCCTGCAGCAAAGCACCCCCACAACATGATGCTGCCACCCCCGTGCTTCACGATGGTAATTAAGGCCAAGCAGTTCTATTTTTGTTTCATCAGACCAGAGGACATTTCTCCAAAAGTACGATCTTTGTTCCCATGTGCAGTTGCAAAGCGTAGTCTGGGTTTTTTTATGAAGGTTTTGGAGCCGTGGCTCCTTCCTTGCTGAGCGGCCTTTCAGGTTATGTCGATATAGGAATCGTTTTATTGTGGATATAGATACGTTTGTACCCGTTTCCTTCAGCATATTCACAAGGTCCTTTGCTGTTGTTCTGGGATTGATTTGCACTTTTCGCACCAAAGTACGTTCATCTCTAGCAGACAGAATGCGTCTCCTTCCTGAGCGGTATGACGGCTGCGTGGTTCCATGGTGTTTATACTTGCGTACTATTGTTTGTACAGATGAACGTTGTACCTTCAGGGGTTTGGAAATTGCTTCCAAGGATGAACCAGACTTGTGGAGGTCTACAATTTTTTTAAGAGGTCTTGGCTGACTTATTTCGATTTTCCCATGATGTCAAGCAAAGAGGCGCTGAATTTGAAGGTAGGCCTTGAAATACATCCACAGTTACACCTCCAATTGACCCAAATGATGTCAATTAGCCTATCAGAAGCTTCTGAAGCCATGACATCATTTTCTGGAAATTTCCAAGCTGTTTAAAGGCACAGTCAACTTAGTGTATGTAAACTTCTGACCCACTGGAATTGCGATACAGTGAATTATAAGTGAAATAATCTGTCTAAAGAATTGTTGGAAAAATTACTTGTGTTATGCACAAAGTAGATGTCCTAACCGACTTGCCAAAACAAGTTTTAATGACGCCAACCTAAGTGTATGTAAACTTCCGACTTCAACTGTACATCTGGTCCTTCTTTGGACACTGTGTTAACTAACCTCCAAATGAGCTTCAATGCCATACAACACTTCTTCCGTGGCCTCCAACTGATTTGATGTGCCAGTAAAACTAAATGCATGCTCTTCAACCGATTGTTGCCCGCACCCGCCCACCTGACTAGCATCACTGCTCTGGACAGTTCTGACTTAGAATATATGGACAACTACAAATACCTAGGTGTCTGATTAGACTGTAAACTCTCCTTCCAGACTCGCATGAACTTTTTAGGGATAGGGGGCAGTTTTGGATGAATGACGTGCCAAAAGTAAACTGCCTGTTACTCAGGCCCAGAAGCGAGAATTTGCATATAATAAAACACTCTGAAGTTTCTAAAACTGTTAAAATATGTATGTGAGTATTATAGAACTGATATGGCAGGCGACAACCAGATTTTTTTTTAGGTCACCACCCATTGAAATGGCTGTCTATGGGAAGATCAAAGGAATACCTCACAGATTGCAGTTCCTAGGGTTTCCACTAGATGTCAACAGTCTTTAGAAAGAGTTTAGAAAGAATTTGTAGTTTTTCTAAGTGGCTCTCATTTTGACTGTAGTATAGTGGTGCGCGTGGATAAGGGTGCGCACTTCATTATTTATCTCCGTCTTAAATTTGATCATTTATTTACATATTAGGGTACCTGAGGATTGATTAGAAATTTTGTTTGACTTGTTTGGATGAAGTGAAACAGATGGATTACTGAATCAAGCGCGCCAACTAAAACTGACTTTTTTGGGATATAAAGAAGGACTTTATCGAACAAAATGACCATTTGTTATATAGCTGGGACCCTTGGGATTGCAAACAGAGGAAGATCTTCCAAGGTAAGTGATTTATTTTATTACTATTTCTGACTTGCTTTCGCCGTAAAGCCTTTTTGAAATCTGACAATGCGGCTGGATTAACAAGACGTTAAGCTTTTGAACGATGTAAGACACTTGTATTTTCATGAATGTTTTATATTATGAATTCTGTATTTTGAATTTCGCGCTCTGTAATTTCACCGGATGTTGTCGAGATGAGCCGTTAGCCGTTACCCCATCTGTCCCAAAGAGGTTTTAAGCATCTCCAATCCAAAATTAAATCTAGAATTGGCTTCTTATTTATCATGCTGCCAAACATACCCTCGTAAAACTGACTATCCTATCGATCCTTGGTTTTGGCGATGTCATTACAAAATAGCCTGCAACACTCTTCTCAGCAAACTGGGTGTAGTCTATCACAGTGCCATACATTTCATCACCAAATCCCAATATACTACCCAGCACTGCGACCTGTAGGCTCTCGTTGGCTGGCCCTCGCTACATATTCGTCGCCAAACCCACTGGTTCCAGGTCATCTAAGAATCTTTGCTAGGTAAAGCCCCGCCTTATCTCAGCTCACTGGTCACCATAGCAACACCCACGCGTTACACGTGCTCCAGCAGGTACTGGTCATCCCCAAAGCCAACACTTCCTTTGGTCGCCTTTCCTTCCAGTTCTCTGCCAATGACTGGAATGAATTGAAAAAAAAAAAAAAATCACTGAAGCTGAAGTCTTATATCTCCCTCTCTAAATTTAAGCATCAGCTGTCAGAGCATCTTACCGATCACTGTACCTGTTCACAGCCAATCTATAAATAGCACACCCAACTACCTCATGCCCATATTGTTATTTATCTTCCTGCTCTTTTGCACCCCGGTATCTCTACTTGCACATCTATCACTCCAGTGCTAATGCTAAATTGTAATTATTTGACCTCTATGGCCCATTTATTGCCTTACCTCCCTACTCTCCTACATTTGCACACGCTGTACATAGATTTTTCTATTGTGTTATTGACTGTACGTTTGTTCATGTGTAACTCTGTGTTGTTGTCTCACTGCTTTGCTTTATCTTGGCCAGGTCGCAGTTGTAAATGAGAACTTGTTCTCAACTGGCCTACCTGGTGAAATAAAGGTGAAAATAAATAAAATAATAACAATCTCTTTCCGTCTGAGCTCCCTTTTCCAACCCGTGTTTATATCGGATCAACCTTTTTAATACCTGATCTCTCTTTAAATGTTTCTATCTGGTCTCTTTTTCCCCCCATTTCTCTTATAAACCTGGGATGTATTTATTTTTATCCATCCACTCTCTCTTCTGTGTGCCTGATCTGTCTGTCTCTACTGGTCTGAAGTGTTTTGCAGGTGAGGCAATGCACTGTAACAGGAGCCCACTCTGGATCTGAATGCCAAAAGAGTGTTGACTGCTGTCCTGTTGATATGAACCTCAGCACTAACACGGTAAGATCTGTATCCAGCCAGACACACACGCTACTAGTTCCGACATTGAAAACTGTGTGTGTGTGTGTGTGCGTGCGTGTATTGCGGGCTAGGTGACATTGAAACAGCCTATACTGAGATGTAAACTTCAGAGAGAGATGGAGTAGAGGAAAGAAAGGGAAGAAAAGGAGAGAAAACAATAAGGATCCTGTGTTTAATTAGGCTCTTACAGATGATGGGGTTTTTCCACCGGGACCATACAGCCATCCTGGCTTCATCCAATTAATCTACCACTGAGAGACAGAGACAGACAGGGAGAGAGGGACAGAGAGAGACAACAAGACAGAAAACTTAAGAGAAAGACGAGATAAAAATGACAAAAGTTTCCAGGTGGTTATATGTAAATAACTAGTCTGTGATACATAATTTCACACTCTAGCATCCATCTGCTGTTGAAGCTTACCCAGATGTGGGGGGGGGGGGGGGGGGCTATGTCTGCCATGCAGGCCAGGCAGTAGAATGATGAGCTGCTCTGGGACTCTGTTCTCCATGTAGACTCCTGGCCGCCTCACACTTCCTGGCTCTAACACAGCTTCAACCCCCCAGGGCCAGCAAACAGTGACTGGGATGCAGGGTAATGGGACAGGGACAGCTGGAAGTGTCAACTGAACGCAGAACCGCACACATGCGCATACACACACACACACTTCATCTGTCCATGCCCCACTCTGATTGAGAGGGCATATCAATTCGTGCTGTCTGAAGACCAACCCTCAGCTGGCAAAAGATTGCCATGCTGTCCCCACTATCGCTGGGGGAAACGAGAGTTCTCTCCATGACTTACAACACACAGACAATATCCCACCAGCACACGCACACACACGACTACACACACACACACAAACACACCTCAAGTTTAAAGGAGTGTTTCCCTTTTGAGAGAGTGAGAGACAGAGTGAGAGAGAGAGGAAGAGAGAGAGAGAAACATGGGTTGAAACGCGAGGTGGGGGTCACTGTTACCATGGAAACCAGACCATCTCATTACGGCAATCAAATCACTGGGTGGACATGGAGAGGGGAGGGTTCTCTACTGGACTCTGCACTCTCCACCCCATTGGTTGTGCATAATATCAATAGAAGCTATTGATTGGTTAACCAGTCCACTAACCTGGTTTGTCAGGTGTCTAAGTGTTACTGATTAACCCCTGGAATATTATGATTGATATACAGTCATGGGTCCAGAATTTGGACCTTCTGGTTCGGTGTCATACAGGTTGATCAGAATCTCCCCTCTGACCTCTAGAATTCTCTTGAGACAGTTTATTTAGAATCTGATTGAGAGAAAGAGAGAGTATTAGAACCAATAGATAGACCAATCAGAGTTGAAGGACACGTCATTCCTCGGCTGTGGCCTCCGTCTTGGTGTCCCATGACAACTGGGTCAGTGAAGTCACCCTGAGTGACAGCCTATTTGCCAAATCGGCATCACACACCCGTTCTAATGGAGTCACTGCTGACGAGGTCACAATCACATCACACCCTATCAGTCAATGGTGGTGTGTGTGTGTCTTTGTATCGCTGTCTGGCTTTCCATTCCTCCATCAGCCCCCACCTCTCCACTCCTCCACCACTCTATTTCCTGCCTCTCCATCAGATATCTCTCCCCCACTCAGCACAGGTCCATCTCTCTATCTCCTCTCCTCCTCTGCCTTTGTGCTGTCATTAGGTCTGGGAAATAGCAGTCTGCTGACACACACACACACACACACACACTGTCGTGGAAATTTCCTTTGTTACCAAATCATGAGAGCAAACTACACACAAGTCAGAGTTATCATAAAGTCCATCTTTAATTATATGAGCTTCACCATAGCCCTGTGACTCTCAGATCAATTCAGTGTCTATAAATGAATTCCCTGAGAGTGTCAACATAATGGCAACTGAGATCCTTTATAGCAAAGATTCCCCCCCTAGTCGACATGACAAACCACAGGTCTTAGGAAAACTGCACAAAGGAAGAATTTTACTTGAGAGGAGTATCCCATAGCCAGACAGCATTAGCTATAAATTATTGTTCAGTTTGCCCTCTTAGACGAGATTCTACTTCTCGTTCTTGGTACAACATAGTACCAAAACATTACCTCATCCAATGGCATATATCAATTGTCAATTCTAGATACTCCCATATCAAATACAACCCCTCCTGGACAAGATCACGGAGAGGAGTGACTGGCACACAGACATTGTGGAGCCAACTAACTGGTTCCCCTTTAATCAAGCCATCCCTTCACATGGTTTGGGAATAGTTAGACACATTCACAGATAAGACTAACCTGACCTCTCCCCTCTCTGGGCCCCAAGTAACTGAGCCCTAGCAGAGAAGGGATAACTGCAAACAGTATTATTCAAAAAGAAGACATTCTAATGACAATAAATAAGATGTTTTTTCTATGTTACCTAACTAATTCTGATTCTGCTACCACAACGCGCGCACACACACACACAGGCAGAGCGTGATCACAAACTCAGTTAGCACCACTCTCACATACACAAGAACACATGCGCACACACACAGCAACAACACAATTACCTAAACATAACTACGGAAGCCCTGAAGCCCCAAAAGAACAACTTAGTATCTTGTTTGAACGACTTCATATCTAGTTGGAATGACATGGTACAAAAACACTTTTTTTTTTACTACGTCGTTTAAACGAGATACTAAGTTATTTGAAAAACTTGTTATCTCGTTCAATAAACTTTTGTCTAATTAATTTGTCTAATTAGGCCTCCTTTGTTATGCAGTGCCAGTTGTGTTTGTCAGACCGTTGCTGCAGCCATTCGTTCACTGATTCCATCTATTGATATAATTCTTAATTGATATTCATTTGATAGGGCTGCTTTTGAATGCCAGAGCATGTAAGTGTTTTTGACAGCCTGGTTTGCTCTTCATGCTCAGAGTCATCCTTCCGAGGGTCACGTGTTCAATCCCAGTGGGATCCCAAACCTTAACCCTTACCATAAGTTTAGGCATTCATTCCAAATGGTTAAGTGTCGTTGTTTTAGTTTGAATCCTATCCAAAACCTTAACGGACAATTCTGCCACTTATTCATCAACTCCAGCACCAAACCAGTGTCTACACATGTGAAAATAGCAGCTTTTATGATCTGTGGTTAAACCGATAAGAAGAAAGGTCCCAAAACATGTGTTTTCTCTGTGACATCACAGGGTAGGATTAATAGCTAAAAACAGTGATTTTCAAAACCAAGTTTGACCAAGGAAAGGTATTTTCTTGCTCCGCACGTCCCCTCGAATCTCAGTGTTTGAAAATCACTGTTTTTAAAATGTTTTTAACTTATGTTATCAGGTAGAACTTTTTAAATTAATATTTGTTTTTATACAAACACAGAAATGCACCATTTTCACATATTTTTTTTACATTTTCATTTGAATTGTACCATTATTTAACCAGGTAGGCTAGTTGAGAACATTTACAACTGTGACCTGGCCAAGATAAAGCAAAGCAGTGCGACACAAACACAGAGTTACACATGGAACAAACATACAGTCAACAACACAATGGGGAAAAAAAGTATATATACAGTGTGTGCAAATTAGTTAATATAAGTGAGGTAATGCAATAAATAGGCCATGGTGGCGAAATAATTACAATTTAGCAATTAAACACTGGAGAAGATGAATGTGCAAGTAGAGATACTGGGATGCAAAGGAGCAAAAAAAATAATAACAGTATGGGGATGAGGTAGTTGGATGGGCTATTTACAGATGGGCTATGTACAGGTGCAGTGATCTGTGAGCTGCTCTGAAAGCTGGTTCTTAAAGTTAGTGAGGGAGATATGAGTCTCCAGCTTCAGTGATTTTTGCAATTCGTTCCAACCATTGGCAGCAGAGAACTGCAAGGAAAGGCTGCCAAAGGAGGAATTGGCTTTGGGGGTGCCCAGTGAAATATACCTGCTGGAACGCGTGCTACGTGTGGGTGCTGCTATGGTGACCAGTGAGCTGAGCTAAAGTGGGGCTTATAGATTGATATTGTGCTGGAGATTATGAAAATGAGGTTGAAAAATTGGTGGAGTTGCCCTTTAACTTAAGCATTCAGAATGAATAAAGAATGATGCTGAGCAGGAGGAAAAGAGCAACCAAGGGTGTCAAAAACACTTTCAAATGTGAAGTTTGGAGAAACATGGAAAAAACGTCAGAATCTGAAGTCAAATTGGTAAAACCGTGAGTTGAAGTCACACACTTACGTCCGCTGGCTTTTAAAAGCAGCCCGATCAAAGAACTTTCTGACAAACACAACTGGAGCTGCATAATAAACTAGGCAGAATTAGACAAAAGAAGAATGAAGTAGTTCAAACAAGATACTAAGTCATTTGGACGAGATAATTCCAAGAGTAAGTAAAAATGTTTTTTTGCTTTGTGCTTCAGGGTCTGGCTCTCACAGTGTGTTCACATCATTCCAGACAGGCAGAAAGACAGTGCAGACAGAGCAGAGGTAAGCAGATCCCAGTACAACAGGGAACTGTAGCCGGAGCAGCTAATATCTGCTTATTGTTATTCAACCGGTGGACTGGGAACAGATAAAACCACATCTGGTACTCAGTTCTGCTTCATATATCCATTGTCTACTGTATGTAAAACCTTAAAAATGCTCTGCCAACAGGGAGACTGGCAGTGACTCATGCTCCTGTTGCTCAAAGCCCTTTTGTGACTTCGGTAGTACTGTGTTTTCAACTCTAACAATATCCGCCTCTCCTCTTAATCCACTGACACATTCACTTCCGCTGTGTGATGTAACGTCTGTGAAGGGCGTTGATAAAAACACACATCCTCTTGGGAGAAAATGTAAATGGTATTCCTGGTTTGATGTGCTGTCAGATTTGGGATTACCAGGCATGCAATTAAAGCTCTCAGTAGCAGCAGTAGCAGTAGCAGCAGTAGCAGCAGCAGCAGTAGCACGGTAATTTTAGGAAATGATTGCCTTTTGCATCCCTTTGATATATCAAGTAGAATTTGTGCACAAATTAAGCCTGTTATATTAAATGACGTTCCCTGTAATATAAACCACATGGAAAATATGATGCATCAGGTTTGTTGTTCATACAAAACACTTGCTAAAGTCCCAAAATTCAGCATTGTCACATGTCCCTCTGTGAATCGTCTGTGACTTCTAGGAAGATTTGAACCCACTTAACCCAACATTTTCTCCATGTTTTCACCATCATTGTAAAGCCCTAGTCATTCTGTTGCTTTGGCAAAGTAATTGGGGGGGGGGGGGGGGGGGGGGGGGGGGGCGATCCTGTAGAGGTTGACATAGCAAATTAAATGTGACAATACTTTATCACTCATACAGAATATCATCAATGATGCTGTTTAGGTCTATGTAGCATTTGCAAAGTCATCAACACCTATTGTTTCAATTCAACCCAGAATTGAACTAAAATAGACAATACAATAGGGATAAGGTTTCAAGCTCTGGTTGATTTCCAATTGAATGATATGTTGACCCAACCAAATACATACATTCGAAGGATATGTCATTTCTGCTTGGATAGTTCCTACTGTGCCACTGACTTAGTCTGGCTTGAATTCCAGTTGACTACAAATTAATAATTGATACGTTGGATTTACATCTTCAACTTAACATTCTTAAACTTGAGGTTAATAAGCCAGTGGCGCATATGGAACTATCCACGCAGTAGATACATCTACTTTAAATGTTGATATTTGGTTGCATTGTCAACCAAACACAATTCAATATGACTTTTGTAATACAGTAAATAGCGTAGATAAAACGATTGTCACGCCTGCTCCCGTTCTTCCTCCATCTGGCGCTCGAGGGCGCCAGACTCCCAAACATTACGCCCTCAAACCACCTTCAGTACGCACACCTGCCTATTCCCCGTCACACGCATTAGCACTCATTGGACTCATGTGGACTCAATTACTTGTGTCATTTCCTTCCCTATGTCTGTCTGTTTCCTAGCTCTGTTCCCTGCATAGGGATTGTTTGTCATATGTCCTTGTTTACCCGTGTTCTGTCTATTCCTGTCGTGTTCTCTGTCTATTCCTGTCGTCTTCTCTGTCTATTCCTGTCGTGTTCTCTGTCTATTCCTGTCGTGTTCTCTGTCTATTCCTGTCGTGTTCTCTGTCTATTCCTGTCGTGTTCTCTGTCTATTCCTGTCGTGTTCTCTGTCTATTCCTGTCGTGTTCTCTGTCTATTCCTGTCGTGTTCTCTGTCTATTCCTGTCGTGTTCTCTGTCTATTCCTGTCGTGTTCTCTGTCTATTCCTGTCGTGTTCTCTGTCTATTCCTGTCGTGTGTTCTGTCTATTCCTGTCGTGTGTTCTGTCTATTCCTGTCGTGTGTTCTGTCTATTCCTGTCGTGTGTTCTGTCTATTCCTGTCGTGTTCTCTGTCTATTCCTGTCGTGTTCTGTCTATTCCTGTCGTGTTCTGTCTATTCCTGTCGTGTTCTGTCTATTCCTGTCGTGTTCTGTCTATTCCTGTCGTGTTCTGTCTATTCCTGTCGTGTTCTGTCTATTCCTGTCGTGTTCTGTCTATTCCTGTCGTGTTCTGTCTATTCCTGTCGTGTTCTGTCTATTCCTGTCGTGTTCTGTCTATTCCTGTCGTGTTCTGTCTATTCCTGTCGTGTTCTGTCTATTCCTGTCTATTCCTGTCGTGTTCTGTCTATTCCTGTCGTGTTCTGTGTCTATTCCTGTCGTGTTCTATGTCTATTCCTGTCGTGTTCTATGTCTATTCCTGTCGTGTTCTATGTCTATTCCTGTCGTGTTCTATGTCTATTCCTGTCGTGTTCTATGTCTATTCCTGTCGTGTTCTGTCTATTCCTGTCGTGTTCTATGTCTATTCCTGTCGTGTTCTATGTCTATTCCTGTCGTGTTCTATGTCTATTCCTGTCGTGTTCTGTCTATTCCTGTCGTGTTCTGTCTATTCCTGTCGTGTTCTGTCTATTCCTGTCGTGTTCTGTCTATTCCTGTCGTGTTCTGTCTATTCCTGTCGTGTTCTGTCTATTCCTGTCGTGTTCTGTCTATTCCTGTCGTGTTCTGTCTATTCCTGTCGTGTTCTGTCTATTCCTGTCGTGTTCTATGTCTGTTCCTGAATAAAATGTTTGACTCCGGCCCTTACACCTATACCCTTGGAAGGACTTCGATAGCAACAGTGAATCTATCTAGTTTTTTTAAGTAGAGAACTCTGTACAATCATTCTTATGATAGCACATTGGTGATAGTGAGTGACAAAAAACATAGCTAAGCAGGGCAGGGCTTGGTTAAAACCTCTTATATGTAACTACATGTAATCCAAAATGTAATCTATATAATCCCTTGAAAATAATGATTTATCATGAGAGGACTATGAACATTAACTAGTAATACTGCATACTCCAAGAAAGGTATAAGTCTAAACTTTCTGGTAGAAAATAGTTATGGAATGCTGAGTAGTGGAGTCACTTGAGGTCACAAGGTCACACTGTACAAATATGATACAAATGTGAAATATTTCCTATTCAACAAAACCGTATAAATAAGCCCTGAAATGACATATGATTTCTCAATATAATATAATCAATTCATAAAATCACTAACTAAGATTTTACTTTGCTTATAACTGTAAAATACATATCTGTATGTTTTACTCGCAAAACACCAGTCTAAACGTCAACAGCGAAGAGGCAACTCCGGGATGCTGGCCTACGCAGAGTTGCAAAGGAAAAGCCATATCTCAAATTGGCCAATAAAAATAAAAGATTAAGATGGGCAAAAGAACACAGACACTGGACAGAGGAACTCTGCCTAGAAAGCTAGCATCCCGGAGTCACCTCTTCACTGTTGACGTTGAGACTGGTGTTTTGCGGGTACTATTTAATGAAGCTGCCAGTTGAGGACTTGTTTATCAAACTAGACACTAATGTACTTGTCCTCTTGCTCAGTTATGCAACGGAGCCGCCCACTCCTCTTTCTATTCTGGTTAGAGCCAGTTTGTGCTGTTCTGTGAAGGGAGTAATACACAGCATTGTAAGAGATCTTCAGTGTCTTGGCAATTTCTCGCATGGAATAACCTTAATTTCTCAGAACAAGAATAGCCTGACAGGTTTCAGAATAAAGTTATTTGTTTCTGGCCATTTTGAGCCTGTAATCGAACCCACAAATACTGATGCTCCAGATACTCAACTAGTCTAAAGAAGGCCAGTTTTATCGCGTCTTTAAAATCAGGAGAACAGTTTTCAGTTGTGCTAATGATCAATTAGCCTTTTAAAATTCTATACTTGGATTAGCTAACACAACATGCCATTGAAACACAGGAGTGATGGTTGCTTTTAATGGGTCTCTGTACGCGTGTAGATATTCCATAAAAAACAAATCTGCCGTTACCAGCTACTATTGTCATTTACAACATTAACAATGTCTACACTGTATTTCTGATCTTAATGGACAACAAAATATAAATATTACCCCTCTACATTGTCTATGTTGAAATGTGGGATTACTGTGATTAAACAGTTTAAGTTGATGACATTTTTAAAATCTAAAGTATTTTCCACGTAGATTCCACATCACAATACGTTGACGAATTACGCGGAAACAATGTTGATTCAATCCGTTTGTTTGCAGTGGGCGGTGATTCATCTTAAAGCCCCCACGCAGTCTCTCATTTCATTTTGAAATCACTAATAAATTCATGTGCGTGTTCATTTGTTTAATAATATCACTCCAAAATGTATATTTTTGTAATTATATCTCTGAGCCACTGAAATGCTCAGTTTGATCATGTGGGCTTTAAGAAACCAATTTGAACATGACATTGGATATTTACGTACACAGCCCTGATTGGCTGACAGGATGGTCTAGAAACCATCAACTTACCCTTTGAAAAAAAAGAAACTTCCACAGTTGTGTAGGCTACTGTGTCTTGTCATCTAAACAAAAGGCATACATAATGAAATTTGCTATATAATTGTTCTACAGTTTTCAATAGGTTACCAGAAGATGCAGGACCAGAACAGCCTGTTTGGATGGTGGACCATTGCAGAATGGCATGATTATCTACAGGGCAGGCTATATGGTATAATATTGGAACCAAGTGTGCTCTTGTCTCACAACAAAACGCAACGAAGCACCTATGCAAAGCCCTCACTCTGTCACTCAGACATTTTTTCCAGCGTCTGCCTGCAAACTTAACATCTTTGCCTGTGCGTGTTTAGGCTACCTGCCCCTCCCTCGTCTGAATTATAGACTACTGTACTGACGTTACAAGCTTGATTCAGAAGATAGGGAGAGAGATTTTTAATTAGCTCGAGAAGAATGTATTAACTTTTTCAATGCTAGTTAAAGTGGAACTGACAGCGCTTTAACAACGTGAAATATTGTTAAAATCTGATCATACACACCTCCATGAAGAATAGAATGACACCTTCAAATAATTCTATAGCAGTATAGTGTGGTAAAACGGTTGTGCGTTTGGACTTTTACAGACACGGCCGTAAATAAAACATCTGAAGTTCCAGCTCTTACACCACAAAAGGGGTATTAATTACAATTTTCACAATTTCAGAGTGTTATTTCGACCTCATGGTGTGGAAATATCATTTGAAAGAACAGAAAAATCAGTTTAACTGCACTGCCCCTTTAAAGCAAAAATAAATAAATCTGTTCCTCATTTTAAACCACCTCGATGTATGGTCCCCTGTTTAGGTGACCTTTGTGGTTCTGGTACCAGCTCCGACCAACTTTTTCCCTTATAAATCGATCTGTGGACACTGTAGATCGAAATGCTTATATTGAGCGATAGTCCTGTGTCCTTGAGAATCAGGGCTCTCTCTTTTGTCTGTATGAAGCAGGATGTGAAATCTGACACCACTTGAACCTGGGATGTCCCTCCTACCATTTCATTCCCTCTTCCGACTGTCCATCAACTCCATGAACTCTACTTCACAGCCACTAACAACTCATACAGTGCCTACTGGAAAGTATTCAGGCCCCTAGACATTTTCCACATTTTGTTACTTTACAGCCTTATTCTAAAATTTATTAAATAAATACAAATCCTCAGAAACCTACACACAATAGCCCTTAACGATGCAGCAAAAACAGGTAAACATTTTTTTGCAAATGTATTAAATATAAAAAACAGAAATACCTTATTCACATAAGAATTCAGACCCTTTGCAATGTGACTCGAAATTGAACTCAGGTGCATCCTGTTTCCATTAATCATCCTTGAGATGTTTCTACAACTTGATTGGAAAGGCACACACCTGTTTAGGGTCCCACAGTTGACAGTGCATGTCAGAGCTAAAAACAAGCCATGAGGTCGAAGGAATTGTCCGTAGAGCTCCGAGACAGGATATGGTCGAGGCACAGATCTGGGGAATTGGTACCAAAACATTTCTGCAGCATTGAAGGTCCCCAAGAACACTGTGGCCTCCATCATTCTTAAATGGAAGAAGTTTGAAACCACCAAGACTCTTCCTAGAGCTGCCAGCAAGGCCAAACTGAGCAATCTGGGGAGAAGGGCCTTGGTCAGGGAGGTGACCAAGAACCCAATGGTCACTCTGACAGAGCTCCTGAGTTAATCTGTGGAGATGGGAGAACCTTCCAGAAGGACAACCATCTGTGTCACTCCACCAATTAGGCCTTTATGGTAGAGTGACCAGACAGAAGCCACTCCTCAGTAAAAGGCACATGACAGCCCGCTTTGAGCTTGCCAAAAAGCACCTAAAGGCTCTAAGACATTGAGAAACAATATTCTCTGGTCTGATGAAACCAAGATTGAACTCTTTGGCCTGAATGCTAAGCATCACGTCTGGAAGATACCTGGTACCATCCCTACGGTGAAGCGTGGTGGTATTTTTCAGCCAGGCACTGGGGGAACGAAGAAAAGTACGGAGAGATCCTTGATGATAACCTGCTCCAGAGCGCTCAGAACCTCAGATTTGGGCAAAGGTTCACCTTCCAACAGGACAAGGACCGTAAGCACACAGCCAAGACAACGCAGGAGTGGCTTTGGGACAAGTCTCTGAATGTCCTTGAGTGGCCCAGCCAGAGCCCGGACTTGAGCCCGATCAAACATCTCTGAAGAGACCTGAAAATAGCTGTGCAGCGACGCTCCCCATCTAACCCGACAGAGCTTGAGGGGATCTACAGAGAAGAATGGGAGAAACTCCCTAAATACAGATGTGCCAAGCTTGTAGCGTCATACCCATGAAGACTCAAGGCTGTAATTGCTGCCAAAGGTGCTTCAACAAAGTACTGATTAAAGGGTCTGAATACTTATGTAAATGTGATGTTTTTTAAATTAGCAAAAATGTCTAATAACCGTTTTTCTTTGTTGCTTTGGCGTTATGGGATACTGTGTGTAGATTAATGAGGGGGAAAAAAATGTTTTAGAAATTTTAGAATGAGGCTGTAACCTAACAAAATGTGGAAAAAGTCAAGGGGTTGGAATACTTTCCGAAGGCACTGTATTCCTGGGATCCTTACATCGTAACGCAGCAGGAGAGACTGGTTTCATCGCTGTCGTAAATGAAGATATTGATTTATTGCCAGTAATCTAAAATAATTAATAGATTTGAACCAAAAATCACTTTCTTTGTCATAGACAGATAAGATTGATATGAGATGAAAGGCGAGTACCTAATGAGTTCAGGAAGCCAAGCTAAAGGTCTGTGAGTCATTCACGGTAATGACGCTGACATTTAGATCGAGACCTTTAGAAAATATGCATATTTTCTCTAACACTTAATATACAAATATGTATTTTAAGTTATAAAGAGTGTAAAATCTTAGTTATTTTATCAATAGATTATACTATAATTAGAAAAAAATAGTAATTTCAAGCCTTACATAGTCTTGTTCAATAGGAAATACATCACAAAATATTTCATTTTTCAAATCTAAATCAAATATTATTTGTCACATGCTCCGAACACAACAGGTGTAGGTAGACCTTACCGTGAAATGCTTACTTACAAGCCCTTAACCAACAAGGCAGTTCAAGAAATGGATTTAAGAAAATATTTACAAAATAAACTAAAAGTTCATTTTTTATAAAAAGCAACACGAGGCTATATACAGGGGGTACCGGTACAGAGTCAATGTGCGGGGGTACAGGTTAGTTGAGGTAATTTGTACATGTAGCTAGGGGTGAAGTGATTATGCATAGACAATAAACAGCAGCAGTGTAAGAACAGGGGGGGGGGGGGGGGCATATGATTAATTGTTCAGCAGTCTTATGGCTTTGGGGAAGAAGCTGTTAAGGAGCCTTTTGGACCTAGACTTGACGTTGTGGTACCGCTTGACATGTGGTAGCAGAAAGAACAGTCTTTGACTGACTTTGGTGACTGGAGTCTGGCAATTTTATGGGCTTTCCTCTGACACCACCTAGAATATAGAGCCTTATGGAGGAGGCCGAGCAGTTGCCATACTAGGTGGCGAAGCAACTGATATGCTCTCGATGGTGCAGCTGTAGTACTTTTTGAGGATCTGGGAACCCATGAAAAATCTTTTCAGTCTCCACCACACTGCCAGGTCTCTGACCTCCTCCCTATAGGCTGTCTCATCGTTGACAGTGATCAGGCCTACCATTGTTGTGTCGTCAGCAAACTTAATAATGGTGTTGGAGTCGTGCTTGGCCAGGCAGTCTTGGAGAACAGGAGGAGACTAAGAACGCACCCCTGAGGGGCCCCCGTGTTGAGGATCAGCATGGCAGATGTGTTGTCTACACTTACCACTTGGGGGCAGCCCGTCAGGAAGTCCAGGATTGAGTTGCAGAGGGAGGTGTTTAGTCCCTGGGTCCTTAGCTTAGTGATGAGCTTTGTGGGCACTATGGTGTTGAACACTGAGCTGTAGTCAATGAACAGCATTCTCACATAGGTGTTCCTTTTGTCCAGGTGGGAAAGGGCAGTGTGGAGTGCGATTATGATTGCCTCATCTGTGGATCTGTTGGGGTGGTATGCGAGTTGTAATGGGTCTGGGGATCCGGGATGATGGTGCTTCAGTGTTGCTTGCCTCAAACCGAGCGTAAAAGGCATTTAGCCCATCTGGTAGGCTCGCGTCACTGGACAGCTCGCGGCTGGGTTTCCCTTTGTAGTCCATAATAGTTTGCAAGCAACTCCACATCAGACAAGCGTCAGAGCTGGTATAATAGGATGCTATCTTAGTCCTGTATTGACGCTTTGCCTACTTGTACTGTAGTCCTCAAAAGTGACTACACCATAGCAATTTATAATTATTTTTACTAGAAAAGGTGAGATTGTAAACTTTCTTGGAGTATGCAGAATTACTAGTTATTGTTATGGCCCTCAAGACAAATAATTACTTTTAGGTATTACGTAGATGGGAAAAAGTGTTAATTAATTAAATTTAACGTGGTCTTTAAGACACATTTTTCAAATTAGGTGAAACATTTTTTTTTTGTAATATATTTTTTTAGTTTCACTTCTCAAAAGGCACCTAATTTGTGGAATGACCTAGCAGCTCTCCTGCTCCTCACACATCAGCTCAGTAGTGCTCCAATACTCCTCGTGTCTCAGAGTGTGAGAGAGAGGGAGGTGGGGAGAGAGGGGAGAGAAGAATGGGGTGGGAAGAGGGCGAGAGAGTGTTTATGTGCGCGCGCGTGTGTGAGAAAGACAGAGACAGAGGGAGCAAGAAAGATAATTGAGAGAGAGAGAAGAGGAAGACAGAGAAATTCAGCCTTATTATCTTTATTTATTGAGGCAAGGAAAGGAAATGTTGTGCTGCAAATTATTTCTTGAGTCGCCAGATAGGAAAACTGATGTCACAGTACAACACTGCCCTCTTCAGGTTACAGAGGGAACTGAAAGGCTGTGTTATGCAGAAAGTAATCTTTCAAGTGGAACAAACTGTAGCTGCAGGCTACATCAAACTATCATGTAAGTAAAAATGCAGTGAATACAAAGATTTATAGAAATATAATAGGCAGATAAACAAGTTTGGACATATGTGGCTTAATCAAACTACACAAACATATTTCAGTTGATAGAACTGATTTTTTTTTTTTTAAAGAGTTGAACATTTGTTATCAAGTTTATCTGTAGCCTAACAAATGCTTTTTTTAATCTAGCTCATTCTGGTGTGATGCTTTAAATTAAAGTAACGAATGGGCTAATGTTTACACTGAACAAACACGCCATGGTCTGTCTCTATACTTCTACAAGGAATTAAATAGTTATGGATTTGATCTCGGTTATCATTTACAGTACACGAAAGTCCTACTGATTTATTAAACAAATATACCATTCTGTAATATTGTAACGCATTCAGTAATGCATTCAGTTTGAGTTGAATGTTGACTGAACTAAAGGCATGATCTCATGGCCATTGGTTCTCAATGAAAGTGCTTTGGGACATCATCCGTCACCTCAATGAGTTCTAAAGTCCCATGGACCTTTCACTGCAGTGGGCTGAATCAGGGTCACACAGAGTGAATGTGGGTAGTCTTAAACAAATCTAATTTGAAAACAGACGTTTACACTGTAGCGGTATTTATTAGAGAAGAATGATTTTGTTCCGGCGCCAGGCAGGTATTAACCATGCCGAAAGGAAAAGAGTAGAATAGAGAGAGTACCACTACCAGACCCACACACATCAGCAGAAGACACTGCCTAGAATGTAGCCTGTTTACCACACCATATAAAACCCACAGCACAGGGGTAACCAACAAGAATACCTCATACAATAATACTAATAATGGCAGAGCAATTTAACAGCAACTTCATACAAGAAATAACCCAGTCATCAACAGAGGATTTGCAGTAATATGTATTATTGTCCAGTGGAGGAGTGCATGTATGAATGTGGAGGGTGTTCATAGACACAAAGGCCTTAAAAATGTCCACAGTCTTCTCGGCCACATGTCATTAGTACACCTCAATACAGTTCACATAACAATGGCCAGGTCGCAATTGTAAATGAGAACTTGTTCTCAACTTGCCTACCTGGTTAAATAAAGGTGAAATAAAATAAAATAACTTGCAAGCAACCTCTCTTTTAACTAAAATGTCCACCCAATTACTTCTGGCAGGGCAATAATAGGCCAGCTCTGATGAACTTCAATGGGAAGTGCATTGGAACAATAGAGAGTCTGTTGCAGGGTAAAGCACTGGAACGATAGAGGGAAGAGAAAAAGAGAACAAGAGAGATCTTAGCTGTGGTCTTCTGGCGTGCCGGTGTACTGTCTGACTGGCCGATGGTTTGTATGTTAAAGCTTCGCAGCAATGTTGCTACTGATCCATGACGGGCGCGGTCCCAAACGAAAACAACCACGACCTAGAGCGATTACACCGATGATTGAGTTAAACACTCTATAAACTACACACGCTGAAAACAAACAACACTTCTGCAGCACAGCACACACAATCAAACTGTCGCGCCACCCAAGAGCCCCTCCCCAAAGAGCTGAACGAGCTCTCTTTATGTCCTCCTTCCTTACGGCTCATGCGCTCTTAAAGTGCACGGTGGAGGCTCCGAGCGGATTTCGCCACAACACCTCACACAAATGGTTATGGGTTTAATAAAAAAGAAGACACGAGTACCATGTCAGATATAGAGTTGTACTCTATCACTTGTAGAGTTTGCACCCCGATATTACACTTTACATGCATCACAGAAGACTGATATAAAGCGAAACTGTTTTGATAGTCAAACACCGTATTTTCGTCGTTTCATTAAAACAAATCTTTATTGTGACATTATGAAAAATATGAATAACATCCCACTCATGAGACCAAAGAGGGTGCTTTCGATCATTGAATGCAGGAAAGGGCTACATTGTTAATAACATTTGAAAAAACAACTCTGTCAAACACTGGGGAGAAATTGACACAGATATCTCTTTACTCATTATTTCATCAAGTGAATTAAATTGAATGCTTGCAAACACCATTACTTAAGAAGGACAGTTAATACAAATGTTCTCTATTGAAATGATTATAAAATATATAAGAGCAGAAGTTTAAAAAGCATGAATTTCTTCAGAGAATCTGTCAGTCTCTCTCTCTCCACCTCTCTCTCATTGTGTGTGTGTGTGTGTGCCTATGTGCCTGTGTGAGCGCAAACAAGTCTTTAAAACCTGATAAAAAAAAGAAAAGATCAGATAGCTCTTTCCAAAGAGGAGTTTTCAGCAAGGCAATAGCCCCTGGTGGTAACTGGAATTCAAAGCAGAGCAGGTTAAAAGGCACTGAGGGTACATCATGTGTGATGGATGGCTGTTAGAATTGACTGGCTTTCCTGTTGCTTGGATCAGTAGACGACTT
Source organism: Oncorhynchus clarkii lewisi (assembly GCF_045791955.1). Classification (NCBI taxonomy): domain Eukaryota; kingdom Metazoa; phylum Chordata; class Actinopteri; order Salmoniformes; family Salmonidae; genus Oncorhynchus; species Oncorhynchus clarkii. The sequence goes on along the minus strand of NC_092160.1, from coordinate 6,579,833 downwards.
GTTGCTCTGTTGCTCAGACTTGTTGCTCTGTTGGAACAAAAGATAAACATACATCCCTTTAGATAGAACACACAATATACCTAGTTGTTGTTGAGTGTGTGTGTGTGTGTGTGTGTGTGTGTGTGTGTGTGTGTGTGTGTGTGTGTGTGTGTGTGTGTGTGTGTGTGTGTGTGTGTGTGTGTGTGTGTGTGTCTGTGTGTGTGTGTGTGTGTGTCTGTGTCTGTGTCTGTGTCTGTGTGTGTGTGTACCTTGGTCCCGAAGAGCAGGTTGATGACCCCTTTGGAGCGTCTGTCAGCAGTGCGGTCTCCAGGAAGACACACAGACATACTCTTACTGTCCCTTCTGAACCGGGATGACTCCGCCTCCTCACTACCATTGGCCACAGACAGAGACTGGCCTGTGGGCAGGGAGACAGTGTGTGAGGAAGTGTGTGTTTGTGTGTGTGTGTGTGTGTGTGTGTGTGTGTGTGTGTGTGTGTGTGTGTGTGTGTGTGTGTGTGTGTGTGTGTGTGTGTGTGTGTGTGTGTGTGTGTGTGTGTGTGTGATACCTGTAATAGCAGGCAGAGATCTGGAGTTGGCGTTGGTGAGAAAGACATTTTCTTGAGAGCCAGGTTCAGACAGGTTGGTGTCACTGCGGAACTCCTGCTTCTTGGACAGCTAGAGGGAGACAGAGAGCAGAGAGTCTCACTGACACTGGTATACAGCAGGAGTCCACAGGCATGTCCAAATACTCTTCCTCTTTTTTCCTCCATGGTTTGAAATGATTTCAATGAAACAGTGGCTGACCCTGTAAAACATTGCACCTATCTGTTTTGTATATACACTACCGTTCAAAAGTTTGGGGTCACTTAGAAATCTCCTTGTTTTTTACATTTTGAAAATATTTTGTCAATTAAAATAACATCAAATTGATCAGAAATACAGTGTAGACATTAATGTTGTAAAAGGGTTAGTAAAAGTATAAAGAAGGCCAGTTTTAGTGTTTTAGTGTTGCTTTAGCAGTATGCTTAGAGTCATTGTCCTGCTGGAAGGTGAACCTCCGTCCCAGTCTCAAATCTCTGGAAGACTGAAACAGGTTTCCCTCAAGAATTTCCCTGTACCTAGCACCATCCATCATTCCTTCAATTCTGACCAGTTTCCAAATCCCTGCCAATGAAAAACATCTCCACAGCATGATGCTGCCACCACCATGCTTCACTGTGGGGATGGGGTTCTCGGGGTGATGAAAGGTGTTGATGGCCAAAAAGCTCAATTTTAGTCTCATCTGACCAGAGTACCCTCTTCCAAATGTTTGGGGAGTCTCCCACATGCCTTTTGGCAAACACCAAACGAGTTTGCTTATTTTTTTCTTTAAGCAATGGATTTTTTCTGGTTACTCTTCCGTAAAGCCCAGCTCTGTGGATTGTACGGCTTAAAGTGGTCCTATGGACAGGTACTCCAATCTCATCTGTAGAGCTTTGCAGCTCCTTCAGGGTTATCTTTGGTCTCTTTGTTGCCTCTTTAATTAATGCCCTCCTTGCCTGGTCTGCGAGTTTTGGTGGGCGGCCCTCTGTTGGCAGGTTTGTTGTGGTGCCATATTCTTTCCATTTTTTTAAAATAATGGATTTAATGGTGCTCCATGGATGTTCAAAGTTTCTGATATTTTTTTAGAACCCAACCCTGATCTGTACTTCTCAATAACTTTGTCCCTGACCTGTTTGGAGAAGTCCTTGGTCTTCATGGTGGCACTTGCTTGGTGGTGCCCCTTGCTTAGTTGTGTTGCAGACTCGGGGGCCTTTCAGGACAGGTGTATATATACCGAGATCATGTGACACTTAGATTGCACACAGGTGGACTTCATTTAATTAATTATGTGAGTGTGGGTGAATAAATTATCTCTGCATGTGTATTTCCCACCGTAAATCATGGAGGAGGAGGTGTGATGGTGTGGGGGTGCTTTGCTGGTGACACTGTCTGTGATTTATTTAGAATTCAAAGCACACTTAACCATCATGGCTAGCACAGCATTCTGCAGCCATACGCCATCCCATCTGGTTTGGGCTTAATTGGACTCATTTGTTTTTCAACAGGACAATGACCCAACACACCTCCAGGCTGTGAAAGGGATATTTTGCCAAGAAGGAGAGTGATGGAGTGCTGCATCAGATGACCTGCCCTCCACAATCCCCCGATCTCAACCACATTGAGATGGTTTGGGATGAGTCGGACCGCAGAGTGAAGGAAAAGCAGCCAACAAGTGCTCAGCATATGTGGGAACTACTTCAAGAGTGTTGGAAAAGCGTTCCAGGTTAAGCTGGTTCAGAGAATGCCAAGAGTGTGGAAAGCTGTCATCAAGGCAAAGGATGGCTACTTTGAAGAATCTCAAATATAAAATATATTTGGATTTGTTTAACACTTTTTTGGTTACTACATGATTCCAAATGTGTTATTTCATAGTGTTGATGTCTTCACTATTATTCTACAATGTAGAAAATAGTCCAAATAAAGAAAAACCCTTGAATGAGTAGGTGTTCTAAAACTGTTGACCGGTAGTGTATATCTCCATCTCTCTCTCTCTCTCCCTATCTCCCCTTTCCCCCTGTTTCTCTCTCTCTCCCTCTCCCACTGTCTGTCTCTCTCTCCTGCTCTCTCTCACCCGTTTGCTGTCCAGTGTGTTGGTCCTGTCTCTCTCTCTCCTGCTCTCTCTCACCCGTTGGCTGTCCAGTGTGTTGGTCCTGTCTCTCTCTCTCTCTCTCCCACTGTCTGTCTCTCTCTCTCCTGCTCTCTCTCACCCGTTTGCTGTCCAGTGTGTTGGTCCTGTCTCTCTCTCTCCCTCTCCCACTGTCTATCTCTCTCTCTCCCGCTCTCTCTCACCCATTTGCTGTCCAGAGTGTTGGTCCTGTCTCTCTCTCTCCCTCTCCCACTGTCTATCTCTCTCTCTCCCGCTCTCTCTCACCCATTTGCTGTCCAGAGTGTTGGTCCTGTCTCTCTCCTCTGGGATGAAGATCATGCTGCTCCTTTTCCTTCTCCTCTTGGAGTTCCTGAGTTTAACCTCCCCCTCTGCCCCTCCCTCATCCACCATGCTCACACTCCCACTGGAGCGCTGCAGGGTGGGGGTCTGGGGGGCCGCCATGTCAGGGAGACCACTGGGGAGGGAGGGAGGCAGGTGGGGGGAGAGGAAGAGAAGGGGGAGAAAGAAGAGGGAGAGAGGGGGGTAAAGGTGTGTGTTTGTTAATCTAGTATGGTTGCATGTTTTCACCCATGTGTGTGGGTTTGCATCTGTGTGTGTGTATGTATGTGTGTGTGTGTGTGTGTGTGTGTGTGTGTGTGTGTGTGTGTGTGTGTGTGCGTGTGCGTGTGCGTGTGCGCGTGAGTCTGTTTCCCATATTGTGAATGGTTGCTGTTCGTACACGGATTGTATATTGCTAGACATAATCGCCTTGTCGAGCTGATAGCCAGCAAGGTGAGACAGGTAGTCTCACCAACAGCACACCTCCATTAACATTCTTGTGTAAGAGGAAGCTGGCTTGATGTTGATGATGATGTGTTTCCCTGTGTGTCAAATATGCCAGATGTTGTTGCTATGGGGGGGAGGCCAGGGGGAGGTGCTCATTTTGGTAGTGGGCTCCTCAACTGACAGCTAAATGGAGGGGGCCTTTGCCAAGAAGCTTCTTACATACCAGCCCCTTGTGGCGCTTTGACAGCCTCGCGTGTAGGTGCAAGCTTGTGGAGCTGATCTTTGCCAGTCTCGGCCACGTACACATGCTTGCGGTGCGTGGACTCCAGATTGTAGGCCAGCCAAAAACTAAGGAGAAGAAGTTGGCTATGCAGAGCTCTGTTTCAACTGTGGTGGGAACCCTAGCTGTTTGGAGAAGGAGGTGCTTTCTGTACCCTTGAGTGCCAGGCATACAGGGACCTTTGAACTGTTTGGATCCTTTTTTTCATGTCAATTTGATTGGTGGGTTCAAATAAAGTATTTCAAATGTGTGTATTTGTGATTGTGTGTGTGTATTTGTGTTTGTGAGTGTGTATTTGTGTTTGTGAGTGTGTATTTGTGATTGTGAGTGTGTATTTGTGTTTGTGAGTGTGTATTTGTGTTTGTGAGTGTGTATTTGTGTTTGTGAGTGTGTATTTGTGATTGTGAGTGTGTATTTGTGTTTGTGAGTGTGTATTTGTGTTTGTGAGTGTGTATTTGTGATTGTGGGTGTGTATTTGTGTTTGTGAGTGTGTATTTGTGTTTGTGAGTGTGCATTTGTGTCTGTGAGTGTGTATTTGTGTTTATGAGTGTGTATTTATGTGTGTGAGTGTGTATTTGTGTGTGTGAGTGTGCATTTGTGTGTGTGAGTGTGTATTTGTGTTTGTGAGTGTGTATTTGTGTTTGTGAGTGTGTATTTGTGTTTGTGAGTGTGTATTTGTGTTTGTGAGTGTGTATTTATGTGTGTGAGTGTGTATTTATGTGTGTGAGTGTGTATTTGTGTTTGTGAGTGTGTATTTATGTTTGTGAGTGTGTATTTGTGTTTGTGAGTGTGTATTTGTGTTTGTGAGTGTGTATTTGTGTTTGTGAGTGTGTATTTGTGTTTGAGTGTGTATTTGTGTTTGTGAGTGTGTATTTGTGTTTGTGAGTGTGTATTTGTGTTTGTGAGTGTGTATTTATGTGTGTGAGTGTGTATTTGTGTTTGTGAGTGTGTATTTGTGTTTGTGAGTGTGTTTTTGTGTTTGTGAGTGTGTATTTGTGTTTGTGAGTGTGTATTTGTGTTTGTGAGTGTGTATTTGTGTTTGTGAGTGTGTATTTGTGTTTGAGTGTGTATTTGTGTTTGTGAGTGTGTGTTACCTGTCTGGATAAGGTTTGGTGGGGGTCCCACACTCAGACCCCTGGAGGGAAGAGATGGAGATGACGGACTGACGGAAGGAGCGAAGGACAGAGCGCGGACGACTTGACTTCCTCTCATCCATATCCGGCTAAGAACGAGGTGTGACGAAGAGGGAAAAGAGAGGGATGGATAAAAATGAGACAAAAGATTAAACGTGAGGTTGGATAAAAGAGAGAGATTAAAAAGAGAGTTAATATAATGCTTTTCACAAACAGAGGTTAAGCTTTGGCATTGCTAGCGTCATTCCTAAAGCTCTTTTCACAAAATAGTTTTTCAGATTGAAATTCTCCTCTGCCCCCAGATACTAGCTCCTTCCAGCTAGCCTATCAGGCCTCACATAAACACTCTCCTTTCCTCTTTCGATTTCACTTTTTCTCTTACCAGCTCCCTCACTCCATACTCCTTCTCCACCTTCTTCCTCATATGCGTGAAGCACTCCTCCATGCGCTCGTGGAAAGGTCGTAGGTCATCTGTCACTCTCTTCCCATGTAGAGAGATTCCCCCACCCAGCAACGGGATCTACAAGAGAGGTATATGATAAAACAGTGTGTTTGTGCGTATGCTTGTACATGTGTCGCTGCACGTGCCTGAGTGTGTGTGTGTGTGTGTGTGCGTACAGTACCTGCCATGCGATGAGGTCTTTGAGACCCTCCAGCTTATCTCTGTCCTCTGGGTGTTGCAAGTTGTACTCCTCAGTGAAGAAAGCCTGTAAAGAGGAGAGGGATAGAAATACGCTGTACTTTTACAGATGACACAGTTCTGGGATGGGGTTGAGACGTGCGGGTAGGTGGGTGGGCGGGTGGGCGGACGGATGAACTCTGACCTTCTCGTACTTGGCGAAGCCCCCCATGACGGCAGGGTCCACAATGCCGTTGAGCAGCATGGAGAGAGGGTTGATGGGAAGGGCGTCGTCGGCCTGGTATTGGTTGATCAGGGTGAGGATCTTGTCATTGGTGCTCTGCATGGTCTCTATGGCATTCTCCAGAGGACTGATGGTGGTCTGAGAGAGAGAGAGAGAGAGAGAGAGAGAGAGAGAGAGAGAGAGAGAGAGAGAGAGAGAGAGAGAGAGAGAGAGAGAGAAAGAGAGAGAGAGAGAAACGAACGGGGTGTTGAAACTAAATTAGTAAAGACAAGATTATGCCGAATAAAACTGAGCAAAATAAATAAACAGTTTCAGGACCATCAACAGTTATGCTACCCATTGCAGAGAAAAGCACTCACCTTGATCCAGCACTGGCAGTGATAGATAGGTAATGGTAAACAGGCAAACTGGTCCACCAAAAGAGAGAGAGAGACAAACAGACACACTTACATGTTTCATGTCTGTGGCCTCAAACCAGCGCAGGATCCCAGGGAGTTTATACACTGTGGTGAACGTGGTGCGCTCAATCCACATGGACTACAAAAGAGGAAGAGAGGAGGAGACAGAGAAAGGAAGAGAGATACAGAGAGGGAGATAGAGAGAAAGAGAGAGCGAGAAAGAGAGAGCGAGAGAGAGAGAGACCATGGGAGAGATAGATACAAATTGAAAAAAGTCCTGGTGTGATCATGTATTGGACCTGCGATACATTGTATTCAGCACAGTCAGGGATCCGGTCAGACACTTACAACAAACTCATTGCTGGGATCCACTGGGCCTTTCCTCACTGGTCTGGAGTAGTGGAAACGCTGCACGTAGTTGGACTTGTAGAAGCTACAACACACACACACACACACACACACACACACACACACACACACACACACACACACACACACACACACACACACACACACACACACACACACACACACACACACACACATACACACAGTAAAGACACATAGAGCGGGATAGAAAGAGGAGGTTTAAACAGTTATCTTTGTGAGACAGAGGTGAAAGGTTGAGGGCAGAGAGGGACTGACTTGATGATCTGGTCAGGGACGGGTTTGCTCTTCAAGCGAGATGGGATCTCCAGGACAGGCTGAACAGTGAAACACTGGATGTCTGAGGCAACTAGGTCAGGAAGGCAACATGACTACAACCCAACCATAGAGGAAGTGAAACGTCTTCGTGTTCACGTGTGTGACTATAAAGCCATGGTGGTCCATGCGACTTAGGACAATGTTAGCCCACTAAACTAAAGACTGAGTGTGTGTATGTGTGTGTATGTAGTGGCGACCCATAATTCAGGGCAGGGCCCCACCTCTATTGAGCCCCACATTTTTAGCAAAAAAGAATACTAATAAAAAAGGCTTACCTGTTTTGCATGTTATTTTGGCATTAATACGTGTCACATATCAGTTTGCAAACAATGTAAAAAAAAATGTAAATCATTGAGTTAATAAAGCCGCATACAAACATGGTCTCTTTCTTGAGTAAGACAGCTCCAAAATGCAGGTGTTTCAGCCTAGCTCAGTGCTTTCTGTGGTGGTGGGGCAGCCAGCGAGAAAATACGGAGCGTAGGGGTTGGTAATGTTCTCTAGTTGCGCCATGATTAGCTCACTGATCTGACAGTTCGTCACCGCCAAGTCTAAGGGTAGGCTTTTACGCTACTGCTACTCTCTGTTTATCATATAGGCATAGTCATTTCAACCATGCCTACATGTACATACTACCTCAATCAGCCCGACTAACCGGTGCCTGTATATAGAATTGCTACTGTTATAGCCTCGCTACTGTATATAGCCTTGCTACTGTATATAGCCTCACTACTGTTATAGCCTCGCTACTGTTATAGCCTTGCTACTGTTATAGCCTCGCTACTGTATATAGCCTCGCTACTGTTATAGCCTCGCTACTGTTATAGCCTCGCTACTGTATATAGCCTTGCTACTGTATATAGCCTCGCTACTGTATATAGCCTCGCTACTGTTATAGCCTCGCTACTGTATCTGTTATAGCCTTGCTACTGTTATAGCCTCGCTACTGTTATAGCCTCGCTACTGTTATAGCCTCGCTACTGTATATAGCCTCGCTACTGTTATAGCCTCGCTACTGTTATAGCCTCGCTACTGTATCTGTTATAGCCTTGCTACTGTTATAGCCTCGCTACTGTTATAGCCTCGCTACTGTATATAGCCTCGCTACTGTTATAGCCTCGCTACTGTTATATCCTCGCTACTGTATATAGCCTCGCTACTGTATATAGCCTCGCTACTGTTATAGCCTCGCTACTGTATCTGTTATAGCCTTGCTACTGTATATAGCCTCACTACTGTTATAGCCTCGCTACTGTTATAGCCTCGCTACTGTATATAGCCTCGCTACTGTATATAGCCTCGCTACTGTATATAGCCTCGCTACTGTATATAGCCTTGCTACTGTATATAGCCTCGCTACTGTATATAGCCTCGCTACATATATAGCCTCGCGAGCAGCTCTACAAGCATCATTACAGGACAAGCGTGCATTGGAACTGGAGAAAGCTCAACTGGAACAACAGAAAGCTCAACTGAATGTTGAGATGGAAAAAATGTCACTGGAAACGGACATAGCAGCATATAATGCCAGACTGAAGGTCCTGGAGAGTGTTGAGTCCACTTCTCAATCCCATGCCGTGGCAGCCCACTTACTAAGCCAAGAAGATGGAATGAACTCATATTTTGAAAACCAAGAACCCGAGGTCTATGAGGATGCTGCATTAGGTGCAGTTCCAAAGACCCCGTTAAAAAAGGGTTTTACAACAACCGACAACAAAGCCATCAAAACCTATGCAGAAAACAGCCATAAACCACACCCCCCAGCAGTCAACAGCAAGGTCTAGCAATCAACACAGTGGGTATAAGTCATGATCCCAGCCATGATAACCTGTCTACTGTCATACAAAGGCAGAATTAAATTGCTGGCCTCCTTGCACTACAGCACACACAGGCCCCACTCCCTGTTAGGGAGATACCTATGTTTGACGGTGATCCTCTAAACTTTAGACCATTCATGCGTGCATTTGAGCATGGCATAGAAGATAAGACAAGCAGCCACCAGGATAGGCTCTATTACCTGGAACAGTACACCTCTGGTTAGCCCAAAGATCTGGTCCGCAGTTGTCTGCATATAGAAGCCAGAAGAGGCTAAGAGGTTGTTAAAGGAACACTTTGGCAATGAAATTAAAGTCACCACTGCTTACATGGAAAAAGCTTGGAACTGGACAAACATCAAACCGGATGATGGAAAGGGACTGGGTGGCTATGCACTCTATCTTAGAGGTTGCTGTAACGCTATGCAAGACCTACAGAACATGGAAGAGCTTAATCTTCCCTCCAACATAAAGTTGATCATGTCAAAACTTCCCTACAAACTAAGGGACAAATGGAGGTCTGCAGCATGTGATATTTTCGAGAGAAGCCACCTGAGGGCCCAGTTCAGTGACCTGGTGACAGTCATGTAAAAACAGGATCCGTTGTATGGAGATACTCAAGATCCCCTGTCCAACCAGCAGCAGACTTTAACCTGTTGAGTGTAGGAGGCAGTGTTTTGATGTTTGGAGTGAAAAACGTACCCAAATTAAACGGCCTATTTCTCAGGCCCAGAATCTAGAATATACACATAATTGTCAGATTAGGATAAGTTTCCAAAACTGTCAAAATATTGTCTGTGGGTATAACAGAACTGATATTGCAGGCGAAAACCTGAGGAAAATCCAACCCGGAAGTGGCTTCTATTTTGAAAGCTCCATGTTCCATAGCCTGCCTTCGCTCCATTTAAAGGGATATCAACCAGATTCCCTTTTCTATGGCTTCCCCATGGTGTGAACAGTCTTTAGACATAGTTTCAGGCTTCTATTTTGAAAAATTAGCGAGAAAGATCACATCGCGTCAATGTATGTCTGGGTGCCAGCAGCGTTTTGCATGCGTAACAGCTTGGAGCAGCCATTTTCTCTCTCTCTCCTACTGAAGAAGCTACAGTCCAGGTTGATATATTATTGATTATATATTGTAAAAAAAACCTGAGGATTGATTATAAAAAACGTTTGACATGTTTTTACGAACATTACGGATACTATTTGGAATTTTCGTCTGCGATGTCGTGACCGCTTAAGCCTGTGGATTTCTGAACAAAACGTGCCAACCAAATGGGGGTATTTTGGATATAAAAATCATCTTTATGGAACAAAAGCAACATTTATTGTGTAACTAAGAGTCTCGTGAGTACAAACAGCCGAAGAGCCGAAGAGTGTGATCCGTGACCTATCGAAAGCAAAACAGTGGAGGTATTTGAACTCCAAACATAACTCAGCCAATGATGCCTCAAGAAGGTTACATGTTGACACTTTCCTGAACTCAAAGAGATGGCTCAAAGGACCAGAATTCCTGGAGAAACCAGAAACTCAATGGCCGAAAGTCCCAGAGGAGCTTGGCTCCATCCCTCCGGATGATCCAGAGGTGAGAAAAGACGTCATCGTAAACAGTACAAGTGTGGAAGAAAAGAGTCCGACCAGCAAACTGATTGAGTATTATTCAACATGGAACAGCTTGAAGAAAGCAGTTGCCTGGATGCTGAAACTGAAGAGACTTCTTCTACAGTTTAGCCAGAAAAAAACGATCCAGGATCAGATCAGAGTTTAAAAACTCACTGAAGAAACAAAGTGACAAGTTCAAACTGATATTTGGAAAAGAAAGTCTGTCTGTGGATGACCTAGATGAAGCAGAAAAGGTTATTAGATTTGAGCAACAACAGCACTTTAAACAAGAATTTGCACTCGTTGTGAAAGGAAAACAATGTGCCAAGAAAAGCGTCTCAATCTGTAAGCTTGATCCAATTGTTGACAATGGCATTCTGAGAGTGGGAGGAAGGCTGCTATGCCTACAGAACTAAATAATCCTATGATTCTTCCCAAAGACTCCTACATCTCCAGACTGATCTTACTCCACATCCATGAGCAGGTTGGCCACTCTGGGAGATGTCACATGCTTTCCAGACTTCGACCAGTGATATTGGATACCTTGTGCCAACTCCTTAGCAAGGAAGATCCTTAAGAGGTGTGTCTTCTGCAGGCGGATGCAAGTGGAGCTAGAGTAATTATAGTAATTCAAAACGAATTACTGAAGGTTGGAGTGACATGGTCATTCAAACCTCCCTCTGGAGCCCACCATGGGGGGGGGGGGGGGTTATGGGAGAGGTTGATCGGACTGGTGAAAAATATCCTCTATTCAGTCCTTAAAGAGCAAGTATTGAATGATGAGGCTTTGCAGACGGCTTTGTGTGAAGTTGAGGCGATCACGAACGACAGACCAATCACAACTGTGACAAATGGCCCTAATGATCAGGAACTCCTGACCCTGAACCATCTGCTTCATCTGAAAACGAAGCCAGTCCTGCCACCAGGACTATTCCAGAGAAGCAACCTATACTCACAGAGGAGATGGAAGCAAGTACAATATATCACTGACCTCTTCTGGAAGAGATGGCTAAGGGATTATCTTCTACATATGCAGAAGCAGAACAAGTGGAACAAAACTAAGAGAAACTTCTTGTTGTCTTCTGTCGATGACACCTCCCCAAGGAACTCTTGGCCAATGGGGCATGTGGTGGAGGCTTTCCCAGGGGCCAAAGGTCGTGTCATGGTTAAGACCAAGACCATTATCTTACAGAGACCTATCAATAAACTCTGTCTGCTCCTGGAGGCAGTTGATGGAGACACGCACACACGAACACACACACACACACACACACACACACACACACACACACACACACACAGTGCTCCATTTTCAAAACACGTGCACCTCTGAATCCTGGATGTCGTACTCATACATTTTTGGACGTCAAAACTCTTGACATTTTTGGAAGTTGAACACTTGAACACTTCAACTCTGAGACTGAGGTCAATGGCCTCTTGTCCTATATGGGACTTTGTATATTTGTATGAAATATTCATGCATTTGGTGAAATATTAGGTACGTACCTTTTATGATTTATCTTCACCTGATTGAGATATATTCCTTTGTCATTAGAGCAACTTCGTTTTTGGCTCCACCTCTTGCCCATTCATTGTACTGCGGTGTGTGTTAGTAATAGGATAAAGGCAGGAAGTTGGGCCTTCGGGGGAAGAGGGCTCCTATCTAGATTTTTTGTTAGATAAAAGAAACCTTTTTGTTGCAGCGTATCCCTGGATCTCATGGAATGGTTTTTGCCGTTTTGGGACCTTCGAATGTGGACTGTATGCGTCCCTAAACAATCCCCCTTCAGGCTTGGGCAGTGGCTATGGTCAATTGGTAAGGAAGCCACTACAAGGCTGAATGAACTGTTTCGCTGCCAGACAAGGCTCTGCTGATGTAGCCTAATGTAGCCAGGTGGTAAGGTGTTGGCACTGCTGTTGGGACAGCTTTATGTAGGCCCTAACAGTCACGTGTGCTCCCTCTCTGGGCCTCTAGGTCACTTGTTATGGCGCACACCTGTCACCATCGTTGCGCACACCTGCACGTCTTCAGACTCACCTGGACTGGACTGATTACCTTCCCTTCGGGTTCCTTCCCCAGGCGTTCTTGTCTCTGTGTCTGTGTCGTGTCTGTGAGTTGCTCGTGTTTTCTTGTTTTGTGTTACATTTTGTTTATTTGATTAAAACACTCCCTGAACTTGCTTCCCGACTCTCAGCGCACATTGTTACACTGACAGTTTGTCACCGTTATAGTGCAAGGAGTGTATTGTTTAGTGTTGTGTTGGGACTTTGCTGGCATGCATCCCACTTTTTTTTGGTTTTTTTGCCCCACCAAGATTTACATGCTGAAATCGCATCTGTGTGTATGTGTGTAGGTGTGTGTGTGTGTACATTGTGTGTGTGTGTGTAGGTGTGTGTGTGTGTACATAAGGATACACTGCAAAGGGGAGAGTCTGACGTCGTCTCCAGGCATGGTGGTGATATTGAGACGGACCGCGCTGGGGAACTGACTCATCAACTGGTTCTGGAAGTCTTCTCTACGCTCGTACTCCTTCCCCCGGTGGATGAACACCTTGTTCTGAGGTTATAAACAGTTATACACAGTCATAAGGTGGTTACGAATAGTCATAAACACTACATAAGACTGTATTCTTTTTTTTGGGATGTTGATATTGCTACCTCTTGTGGATGGACAATCTGTTGTTTACTTCGTAAGTGCAATAAACCACTATTGACCTCCCCAAAATCATGTAGATATAAGCTCTTTCACATTTAATTTGGAGCTAAAAACTAGACATTGTGAATACAAGGTTAGGCAGATGCTTAGACATACCCTGAGGAAAGGAGGGTAACCCTGTCCGTAGTAGCCCACAGCAAAGTAGTCTGGCTTGGGCCTCAGGATCGTCATAATGTTCTCATAGAACCTAGCCTGCTGCTTCTGCAGAGAGAGGGGGATGGGGGGGGGGGGGGGTAGAGAGGTATAGGAAAGAGGGAGAGAGATGAAAGGTTCGGGAGAGAGAGAGAGAGAGAGAGAGGATGTTGGGGGAGATAGAGGTAGTAGGGGTGGGAGAGATATAGGTGGGAGAGAGGGTTAGGGGGTAGGGTGGAGAGGGGAAGAGAAACAGACAGACAGGGAGTGTGTGGGAGAAACAGACAGAGAGAGTGTGTGGGAGAAACAGACAGACAGAGAGTGTGTGGGAGAAACAGACAGACAGAGAGTGTGTGGGAGAAACAGACAGACAGAGAGTGTGTGGGAGAAACAGACAGAGAGAGTGTGTGGGAGAAACAGACAGACAGAGAGTGTGTGGGAGAAACAGACAGACAGAGAGTGTGTGGGAGAAACAGACAGAGAGAGTGTGGGGGAGAAACAGACAGACAGAGAGTGTGGGGGAGAAACAGACAGACAGAGAGTGTGTGGGAGAAACAGACAGACAGAGAGTGTGTGGGAGAAACAGACAGACAGAGAGTGTGTGGGAGAAACAGACAGAGAGAGTGTGGGGGAGAAACAGACAGACAGAGAGTGTGTGGGAGAAACAGACAGACAGAGAGTGTGTGGGAGAAACAGACAGACAGAGAGTGTGTGGGAGAAACAGACAGACAGAGAGTGTGTGGGAGAAACAGACAGACAGAGAGTGTGTGGGAGAAACAGACAGACAGAGAGTGTGGGGGAGAAACAGACAGACAGAGAGTGTGTGGGAGAAACAGACAGACAGAGAGTGTGTGGGAGAAACAGACAGACAGAGAGTGTGTGGGAGAAACAGACAGACAGAGAGTGTGTGGGAGAAACAGACAGACAGACAGAGGAAGATAGAGACAGGATAAAGCTACAGCAAGACAAATGATACACCCTGTCTTTCAACGCTGAAATACCAGAGAAAAGATAAAAGGACAAAATCCAAGGGCAAGAATCTATCATATTTATTGCACAATGACAAATTTCAGAGGAGTGAAGTGAGACTCTTGGGAGGCGAGAGAGGAGAAAAACGACGGGATGGGAAGCGGAGGAGAGGAGTGTATTGAACAGTCACTCCAAATGTGATGTACTTTAAGGGCTGAAGGAGAGGAGAAGTCAAGAGAAACCGAAAAGAGTGGAGGAGAGTTCTCGGGGGTCCCTGTGAAGGGTGTTAGAAATCAAGAAGAAACGCTAATGAAGGCAGCATGCCGACAAAACATCCATATGCGGAACAGGACGCAACAGCGTGTCTTACCAGACTCTGGCTGAGCAGCTCGTATTCAAACACTTCCATCTCGTACTGGTCAGCCAGCTCCTTACACAGAGTTATAGCTTCCTCCCACATCTACACAACCCAGAGAGACGAACGATTACCAACACACACCCATGGAGAGAAGAGAGGTTCTACGAGAGGTTCCAACTCCCACACTTCTACAGAGAGCAGAGACGTACGTAACATAGCAAGATCAGCGACTCCGCAACAGAGAGCACAGAGACTGTGTTCAACTTCAATGCATCTATCCATCCAGCCAAGACACTATACAGAATCGAGATAGCCGACTCCTGCTCCTGACCTTGCCCTTGTCGAAGTACCCGATGATGGTTTCGTAGAGACTCTCCTTCTGCTGGCGCTGGGTCTGACAGCTACGCACCTCAAACTGGGGACTGCACTGGTCCTCTGACCACTGCGAGGGGAAGACGGTGGTGTAGGGATTTAAGGAGGGGTGGAGGGGTGGAGAGATAAAGAAATAGAGGGGGCAGACATGAAACAATCAGAGCGGAAGGACATGCTATAAACAGGACTGTGAAGGCTACAGGACAAGGGTCCCCAATTACAATCATTTTTTTCTTGAGTGGATGGTCAGGAGCATAGTTCTATAAATATTTTGTAGACCGCAAATTGACCGCAAGAAGCTCAAACAGATATATACAGTGGTTCTCCCTTCAAAAGTTGTGGCGAACTGCAGCACAGCTTGCAGGGTGCCGCTGAATTCTATGGCACGTTACTTAAGTGTCAGCCATTGTTGCCAGAATGTATCAGAATCTGCCACCGTCTACCACAGAAGGTCGCGGCATAAAGCTCGAAACTTTTAAAGGAAGAACCACTGTAGCATTTGACAAACACCGAATCATTTAAACCTTGACTACACTGAGAAACATTAACATATGCCTCTATATTAATGTGTGGGGATACTTGGGAATTGGTTTCCTACATTAAAATCACTTTAAGTTCCTGGTGATTTTACAGTCCTTCATGTCCTTTACAGACTTTTTTTTGTGCTCAGAGGACCAATTAAAATTACAAGTGAATGTCAGTGCGTGTGTGTGCGTGTGTGTTCGTGGGTGGGTGGGTGTGTGTGTTCGTGGGTGGGTGTGTGCACGCGCGTGTCTGTTTATGTGTACCTTGAGCAGGCGAGAGTGAAGCAACAGGGTGTATGCAGCCTCTGTGTAGTTTTCCACAGCCATGTGAAGGTCTCTCAGCTTGTAGAGGTATCTGTAACACACACACACACACACACACACACACACACACACACACACGGGTTAATACACATCGGGTTAACACACATCGAACAGGTTTTCATCAAGGATCTCTCTACCATTGTCCACTAGATGTCAGGGTTGCCTAGACAACTCAGTGACTTGACCAACATTCTGTGATACACGGAGCCAATCTGTTATGTGATTGTGATGGCTTGACCTGTACACATCACAGTCTGACGTGAACACTGTGGAACTTAGTGGGCAGAACTTTATTGTGTCCTCGGGGACAAAAAACACAAGTCTGCCCTCACTTGCCTTAACCCTAGATCTCCCTTTCACCTCTCTCTCTCTTTCTATTTATCTTCCTTTTTTCTGTTCTCTCTGCCCTCTCTTTTCCTCTTATTTCTCTCTGTCTCTCTGTCTCTCTCTGTCTCTCTCTGTCTCTCTGTGTCTCTCTCTGCCCTCTCTTTTCCTCTTATTTCTCTCTGTCTCTCTGTCTCTCTGTGTCTCTCTCTGTCTCTCTGTGTCTCTCTCTGTCTCTCTGTGTCTCTCTCTGCCCTCTCTTTTCCTCTTATTTCTCTCTGTCTCTCTGTCTCTCTGTGTCTCTCTCTGTCTCTCTGTGTCTCTCTCTGTGTCTCTGTCTCTCTGTGTCTCTCTCTGTCTCTCTGTGTCTCTCTCTGCCCTCTCTTTTCCTCTTATTTCTCTCTGTCTCTCTGTCTCTCTCTGTCTCTCTGTGTCTCTCTCTGTGTCTCTGTCTCTCTGTGTCTCTCTCTGTCTCTCTGTGTCTCTCTCTGCCCTCTCTTTTCCTCTTATTTCTATCTGTCTCTCTCTGTCTCTCTGTGTCTCTCTCTGTCTCTCTGTGTCTCTCTCTGCACTCTCTTTTCCTCTTATTTCTCTCTGTCTCTCTCTGTCTCTCTGTGTCTCTCTCTGTCTCTCTGTGTCTCTCTCTGCCCTCTCTTTTCCTCTTATTTCTCTCTGTCTCTCTGTCTCTCTGTGTCTCTCTCTGTCTCTCTGTGTCTCTCTCTGTCTCTCTGTGTCTCTCTCTGCCCTCTCTTTTCCTCTTATTTCTCTCTGTCTCTCTGTCTCTCTGTGTCTCTCTCTGTCTCTCTGTGTCTCTCTCTGTGTCTCTGTCTCTCTGTGTCTCTCTCTGTCTCTCTGTGTCTCTCTCTGCCCTCTCTTTTCCTCTTATTTCTCTCTGTCTCTCTGTCTCTCTGTGTCTCTCTCTGTCTCTCTGTGTCTCTCTCTGTGTCTCTGTCTCTCTGTGTCTCCCTCTGTCTCTCTGTGTCTCTCTCTGCCCTCTCTTTTCCTCTTATTTCTATCTGTCTCTCTCTGTCTCTCTGTGTCTCTCTCTGTCTCTCTGTGTCTCTCTCTGCCCTCTCTTTTCCTCTTATTTCTCTCTGTCTCTCTCTGTCTCTCTGTGTCTCTCTCTGTCTCTCTGTGTCTCTCTCTGCCCTCTCTTTTCCTCTTATTTCTCTCTGTCTCTCTCTGTCTCTCTGTGTCTCTCTCTGTCTCTCTGTGTCTCTCTCTGCCCTCTCTTTTCCTCTTATTTCTCTCTGTCTCTCTCTGTCTCTCTGTGTCTCTCTCTGTCTCTCTGTGTCTCTCTCTGCCCTCTCTTTTCCTCTTATTTCTATCTGTCTCTCTCTGTCTCTCTGTGTCTCTCTCTCTGTGTCTCTCTCTGTCTCTCTCTGCCCTCTCTTTTCCTCTTATTTCTCTCTGTGTCTCTGTCTCTCTGTGTCTCTCTCTGTCTCTCTGTGTCTCTCTCTGCCCTCTCTTTTCCTCTTATTTCTATCTGTCTCTCTCTGTCTCTCTGTGTCTCTCTCTGTCTCTCTGTGTCTCTCTCTGCCCTCTCTTTTCCTCTTATTTCTCTCTGTCTCTCTCTGTCTCTCTGTGTCTCTCTCTGTCTCTCTGTGTCTCTCTCTGCCCTCTCTTTTCCTCTTATTTCTCTCTGTCTCTCTGTCTCTCTGTGTCTCTCTCTGTCTCTCTGTGTCTCTCTCTGCCCTCTATTTTCCTCTTATTTCTCTCTGTCTCTCTCTGTCTCTCTGTGTCTCTCTCTGTCTCTCTGTGTCTCTCTCTGCCCTCTCTTTTCCTCTTATTTCTCTCTGTCTCTCTGTCTCTCTGTGTCTCTCTTTGTCTCTCTGTGTCTCTCTCTGCCCTCTCTTTTCCTCTTATTTCTCTCTGTCTCTCTGTGTCTCTCTCTGTCTCTCTGTGTCTCTCTCTGCCCTCTCTTTTCCTCTTATTTCTCTCTGTCTCTCTCTGTCTCTCTGTGTCTCTCTCTGTCTCTCTGTGTCTCTCTCTGCCCTCTCTTTTCCTCTTATTTCTCTCTGTCTCTCTGTCTCTCTGTGTCTCTCTCTGTCTCTCTGTGTCTCTCTCTGCCCTCTCTTTTCCTCTTATTTCTCTCTGTCTCTCTCTGTCTCTCTGTGTCTCTCTCTGCCCTCTCTTTTCCTCTTATTTCTCTCTGTCTCTCTCTGTCTCTCTGTGTCTCTCTCTGTCTCTCTGTGTCTCTCTCTGCCCTCTCTTTTCCTCTTATTTCTCTCTGTCTCTCTCTGTCTCTCTGTGTCTCTCTCTGTCTCTCTGTGTCTCTCTCTGCCCTCTCTTTTCCTCTTATTTCTCTCTGTCTCTCTGTGTCTCTCTCTGTCTCTCTGTGTCTCTCTCTGCCCTCTCTTTTCCTCTTATTTCTCTCTGTCTCTCTCTGTCTCTCTCTGTCTCTCTGTGTCTCTCTCTGCCCTCTCTTTTCCTCTTATTTCTCTCTGTCTCTCTGTGTCTCTCTCTGCCCTCTCTTTTCCTCTTATTTCTCTCTGTCTCTCTGTCTCTCTGTGTCTCTCTCTGTCTCTCTGTGTCTCTCTCTGCCCTCTATTTTCCTCTTATTTCTCTCTGTCTCTCTCTGTCTCTCTGTGTCTCTCTCTGTCTCTCTGTGTCTCTCTCTGCCCTCTCTTTTCCTCTTATTTCTCTCTGTCTCTCTGTCTCTCTGTGTCTCTCTTTGTCTCTCTGTGTCTCTCTCTGCCCTCTCTTTTCCTCTTATTTCTCTCTGTCTCTCTCTGTCTCTCTGTGTCTCTCTCTGTCTCTCTGTGTCTCTCTCTGCCCTCTCTTTTCCTCTTATTTCTCTCTGTCTCTCTCTGTCTCTCTGTGTCTCTCTCTGTCTCTCTGTGTCTCTCTCTGCCCTCTCTTTTCCTCTTATTTCTCTCTGTCTCTCTGTCTCTCTGTGTCTCTCTCTGTCTCTCTGTGTCTCTCTCTGCCCTCTCTTTTCCTCTTATTTCTCTCTGTCTCTCTCTGTCTCTCTGTGTCTCTCTCTGCCCTCTCTTTTCCTCTTATTTCTCTCTGTCTCTCTCTGTCTCTCTGTGTCTCTCTCTGTCTCTCTGTGTCTCTCTCTGCCCTCTCTTTTCCTCTTATTTCTCTCTGTCTCTCTCTGTCTCTCTGTGTCTCTCTCTGTCTCTCTGTGTCTCTCTCTGCCCTCTCTTTTCCTCTTATTTCTCTCTGTCTCTCTGTGTCTCTCTCTGTCTCTCTGTGTCTCTCTCTGCCCTCTCTTTTCCTCTTATTTCTCTCTGTCTCTCTCTGTCTCTCTCTGTCTCTCTGTGTCTCTCTCTGCCCTCTCTTTTCCTCTTATTTCTCTCTGTCTCTCTGTGTCTCTCTCTGCCCTCTCTTTTCCTCTTATTTCTCTCTGTCTCTCTGTCTCTCTGTGTCTCTCTCTGTCTCTCTGTGTCTCTCTCTGCCCTCTCTTTTCCTCTTATTTCTCTCTGTCTCTCTCTGTCTCTCTCTGTCTCTCTGTGTCTCTCTCTGCCCTCTCTTTTCCTCTTATTTCTATCTGTCTCTCTCTGTCTCTCTGTGTCTCTCTCTGTCTCTCTGTGTCTCTCTCTGCCCTCTCTTTTCCTCTTATTTCTCTCTGTCTCTCTCTGTCTCTCTGTGTCTCTCTCTGTCTCTCTGTGTCTCTCTCTGCCCTCTCTTTTCCTCTTATTTCTCTCTGTCTCTCTGTCTCTATGTGTCTCTCTCTGTCTCTCTGTGTCTCTCTCTGCCCTCTCTTTTCCTCTTATTTCTCTCTGTCTCTCTCTGTCTCTCTGTGTCTCTCTCTGTCTCTCTGTGTCTCTCTCTGCCCTCTCTTTTCCTCTTATTTCTCTCTGTCTCTCTCTGTCTCTCTGTGTCTCTCTCTGCCCTCTCTTTTCCTCTTATTTCTCTCTGTCTCTCTCTGTCTCTCTGTGTCTCTCTCTGTCTCTCTGTGTCTCTCTCTGCCCTCTCTTTTCCTCTTATTTCTCTCTGTCTCTCTCTGTCTCTCTGTGTCTCTCTCTGTCTCTCTGTGTCTCTCTCTGCCCTCTCTTTTCCTCTTATTTCTCTCTGTCTCTCTGTCTCTCTGTGTCTCTCTCTGTCTCTCTGTGTCTCTCTCTGCCCTCTCTTTTCCTCTTATTTCTCTCTGTCTCTCTCTGTCTCTCTGTGTCTCTCTCTGCCCTCTTTTTTCCTCTTATTTCTCTCTGTCTCTCTCTGTCTCTCTGTGTCTCTCTCTGTCTCTCTGTGTCTCTCTCTGCCCTCTCTTTTCCTCTTATTTCTCTCTGTCTCTCTCTGTCTCTCTGTGTCTCTCTCTGCCCTCTCTTTTCCTCTTATTTCTCTCTGTCTCTCTGTCTCTCTGTTTCTCTCTCTGTCTCTCTGTGTCTCTCTCTGCCCTCTCTTTTCCTCTTATTTCTCTCTGTCTCTCTCTGTCTCTCTGTGTCTCTCTCTGCCCTCTCTTTTCCTCTTATTTCTCTCTGTCTCTCTCTGTCTCTCTGTGTCTCTCTCTGTCTCTCTGTGTCTCTCTCTGCTCTCTCTTTTCCTCTTATTTCTCTCTGTGTCTCTGTCTCTCTGTGTCTCTCTCTGCCCTCTCTTTTCCTCTTATTTCTCTCTGTCTCTCTCTGTCTCTCTGTGTCTCTCTCTGCCCTCTCTTTTCCTCTTATTTCTCTCTGTCTCTCTCTGTCTCTCTGTGTCTCTCTCTGTCTCTCTGTGTCTCTCTCTGCCCTCTGTTTTCCTCTTATTTCTCTCTGTCTCTCTCTGTCTCTCTGTGTCTCTCTCTGTCTCTCTGTGTCTCTCTCTGCCCTCTCTTTTCCTCTTATTTCTCTCTGTCTCTCTGTCTCTCTGTGTCTCTCTCTGTCTCTCTGTGTCTCTCTCTGCCCTCTCTTTTCCTCTTATTTCTCTCTGTCTCTCTCTGTCTCTCTCTGTCTCTCTGTCTCTTTGTGTCTCTCTGTGTCTCTCTCTGCCCTCTCTTTTCCTCTTATTTCTCTCTGTCTCTCTCTGTCTCTCTGTGTCTCTCTCTGTCTCTCTGTGTCTCTCTCTGCCCTCTCTTTTCCTCTTATTTCTCTCTGTCTCTCTCTGTCTCTCTGTGTCTCTCTCTGTCTCTCTGTGTCTCTCTCTGCCCTCTCTTTTCCTCTTATTTCTCTCTGTCTCTCTGTCTCTCTGTGTCTCTCTCTGTCTCTCTGTGTCTCTCTCTGCCCTCTCTTTTCCTCTTATTTCTCTCTGTCTCTCTCTGTCTCTCTGTGTCTCTCTCTGTGTCTCTCTCTGCCCTCTCTTTTCCTCTTATTTCTCTCTGTCTCTCTCTGTCTCTCTGTGTCTCTCTCTGTCTCTCTGTGTCTCTCTCTGCCCTCTCTTTTCCTCTTATTTCTCTCTGTCTCTCTCTGTCTCTCTGTGTCTCTCTCTGTCTCTCTGTTTCTCTCTCTGTCTCTCTGTTTCTCTCTCTGCCCTCTCTTTTCCTCTTATTTCTATCTGTCTCTCTCTGTCTCTCTGTGTCTCTCTCTCTGTGTCTCTCTCTGTCTCTCTGTGTCTCTCTCTGTCTCTCTGTTTCTCTCTCTGCCCTCTCTTTTCCTCTTATTTCTATCTGTCTCTCTCTGTCTCTCTGTGTCTCTATCTGTCTCTCTGTGTCTCTCTCTGTCTCTCTGTGTCTCTCTCTGCCCTCTCTTTTCCTCTTATTTCTCTCTGTCTCTCTCTGTCTCTCTGTGTCTCTCTCTGTCTCTCTGTGTCTCTCTCTGCCCTCTCTTTTCCTCTTATTTCTCTCTGTCTCTCTCTGTCTCTCTGTGTCTCTCTCTGTCTCTCTGTGTCTCTCTCTGCCCTCTCTTTTCCTCTTATTTCTATCTGTCTCTCTCTGTCTCTCTGTGTCTCTCTCTGTCTCTCTGTGTCTCTCTCTGCCCTCTCTTTTCCTCTTATTTCTCTCTGTCTCTCTGTCTCTCTGTGTCTCTCTCTGTCTCTCTGCCCTCTCTTTTCCTCTTATTTCTCTCTGTCTCTCTCTGTCTCTCTGTGTCTCTCTCTGTCTCTCTGTGTCTCTCTCTGCCCTCTCTTTTCCTCTTATTTCTCTCTGTCTCTCTGTCTCTCTGTGTCTCTCTCTGTCTCTCTGTGTCTCTCTCTGCCCTCTCTTTTCCTCTTATTTCTCTGTCTCTCTCTGTCTCTCTGTGTCTCTCTCTGCCCTCTCTTTTCCTCTTATTTCTCTCTGTCTCTCTCTGTCTCTCTTTTTCTCTCTCTGCCCTCTCTTTTCCTCTTATTTCTCTCTGTCTCTCTCTGTCTCTCTGTGTCTCTCTCTGTCTCTCTGTGTCTCTCTCTGCCCTCTCTTTTCCTCTTATTTCTATCTGTCTCTCTCTGTCTCTCTGTGTCTCTCTCTGTGTGTTGCTCTCTGTGTCTCTCTCTGTCTCTCTGCCCTCTCTTTTCCTCTTATTTCTCTCTGTCTCTCTGTCTCTCTGTGTCTCTCTCTGTCTCTCTGTGTCTCTCTCTGCCCTCTCTTTTCCTCTTATTTCTATCTGTCTCTCTCTGTCTCTCTGTGTCTCTCCCTCTGTGTTGCTCTCTGTGTCTCTCTCTGTCTCTCTGCCCTCTCTTTTCCTCTTATTTCTATCTGTCTCTCTCTGTCTCTCTGTGTCTCTCTCTCTGTGTTGCTCTCTGTGTCTCTCTCTCTCTGTGTTGCTCTCTGTGTCTCTCTCTGTCTCTCTGCCCTCTCTTTTCCTCTTATTTCTATCTGTCTCTCTGTGTCTCTCTCTCTGTGTCTCTCTATGTGTCTCTCTGTGTCTCTCTCTGTGTCTCTCTCTGTCTCTCTCTGTGTCTCTCTATGTCTCTCGCTCTGTCTCCCTATTTATCTCTCTCTGTGTCTCTCTCTGTGTGTGTGTGTGTCTCTCTCTGTGTCTCTCTATGTGTCTCTCTCTGTGTCTCTATGTATCTCTGTGTCTCTCTCTTTGTCTCTCTCTGTGTCTCTCTCTGCGTCTCTCTATGTCTCTCACTCTGTGTCTCCCTATGTGTCTCTCTAAGTGTCTCTCTCTCCGTGTCTCTGTGTGTGTGTGTGTGTGTGTCTCTCTCTCTGTGTCTCTCTGTGTGTGTCTCTCTGTGTGTGTCTCTCTCTCTGTCTCTGTTATTTCTAACCCTCCTGTCACCCATTCTCAGCAGATACATTGGTACCTTTTTCAGATTCTGTAAAATGTGACATTTTTAAGGGTTTTTAACATTCTAGGTTTCCAACAGACATCTTCCTCCTACATCTGTTTAATACATTCATGAAGAATTCAGACCCCTTGAATTTTCCCACATTTTGTTACATTACAGCCTTATTCAAATATGGAATAAATGGTTTCTTCCCTCACCCGTCTACACACAATACCCCATAATGACAAAGCAAAAGCAGGTTTTTAGAGATTTTTGCAAATTTATACACACATCTCCCCCTTACATTTACATAAGTATTCAGACACTTTACTCAGTACTTTGTTTAAGCACCTTTGGCAGTGTTAACAGCCTAGAGTCTTCTTGGGTATGACGCTACAAGCTTGGCACACCTGTATTTAGGAAGTTTCTCCCATTCTTCTCTGCAGATCCTCTCAAGCTCTGTCAGGTTGGATGGGGAGCGTCGCTGCACAGCTATTATCCAGTCTCTCCAGAGATGTTTGATCGGGTTCAAATCCGTGCTCTGGATGGGCCACTCAAGGACATTCAGAGACTTGTCCCGAAGCCACTCCTGCGTTGTTTTGGCTGTGTGCTTAGGTTCGTTGTCCTGTTGGAAGGTGAACCTTCACCCCAGTCTGAGGTATTGAGTGCTCTGGAGCAGGTTTTCATCAAGGATCTCTCTGTACTTTGCTCTGTTCATCTTTCTCTCGATCCTGACTAGTCTCCAAGTCCCTGCCACTGAAAAACATCCCCACAGCATGATTCTACCACCAATTTGTTTCACGATAGGGATGGTGACAGATTTCATCCTCTTTGGCCTTTAAATCTTGGTTTTATCAGATCAGAGAATCTTGTTTCTCATGGTCTGGGATTCTTTAGGTGCCTTTTGGCAAACTCAAAGCGGGCTGTCATGTACCTTTTACTGACAGGTGTGTGCCTTTCCAAATCATGTCCAATCAACTGAATTTACCACAGGTGGACTCCAATCAAGCTGTGGATACATCTCAAGGATGATCAATGGAAACAGGATGCACCTCACCTCAACGTCAAGTCTCATAGCAAAGGGTCTGAATACTTATGTAAATAAGGTATTTCTGTTTTTTTTTATACATTTGCATGACTAATGACTTTGTCATTATGGGGTATTGTGTGTAGATTGATGAGGGAAAAATGCATTCAAGGCTGTAATGTAAAGAAAATGTTTAAAAGGGATCAGTCTGAATATTTTCCGAATGCACAGTACATTCCTCCTTTTGGAATATGCCTTCCTCTTTATCATCTCCTCTTTGAGTTGTTTGATTAACTTCTCTCCTCTCACTTTCTGTCTCTCTCTGTCCTTCACTTTCTCACAATATCTCCCATCTCCCCCCACTCTCCCTCCATCCCTCTTTCAGTTCAATACACCTCACACTCCCTATTTACATCTTTCTCTTTCTCCATCTCTCTCTCCCTCTCTCTCTCTCGCTCCCTCTCTCTCGCTCTCTCCCTCTCTTTCTCTCTCACTCAATCCCCCCCCTCTCTCCTCCCCTCTTTCTCTCTCCCACTCAGTCTCTCTCTCTCTCCCTCTCTCCATCCCTCCCTCTCTCTCCATCCCTCTCTCTCTCTCTCTCCTAAAATGAGTGCACATGTTGCTGTGAGTGGAGGGCCTGATCCTCTGGATTTTTGACATTAATTCAGCAGGATTGAGATAATCCCTTGTCAGATTATACACACACATATACACACACACACACACACACACACGGACAGACACAGACACAGACGCACACGCACACGCACACACACACACACACACACACACACACACACACACACACACACACACACACACACACACACACACACACACACACACACACACACACACACACACACACACACACACACAGGCACAGACACACACACAAGGTCACATTTTCGCCCTCACCCAGTGAGTAATCCACTGTTATACACGGTCTAACCAGCTCATGTAGCCTGCCCAGTCCAACACCACGGGTAGTCATACATACACAGAAACTCTCTAACGTTTTAAATATATATGAAAGTAGAGTGGTTGTGTAAC
Organism: Oncorhynchus clarkii lewisi; assembly: GCF_045791955.1. Taxonomy (NCBI): domain Eukaryota; kingdom Metazoa; phylum Chordata; class Actinopteri; order Salmoniformes; family Salmonidae; genus Oncorhynchus; species Oncorhynchus clarkii. The sequence goes on along the minus strand of NC_092160.1, from coordinate 6,554,763 downwards.
TAGAGTTATGAAACCTATCTACAATTGAAATGACAACGTGTTATTGTTGCATAAAGTGTCACCTGATGTACATCCCTTCACGGTTGATGTCCTTGTAGAAATTCTGCAAAACAACAGAGAGGAGTGTGAGACTTTGCTTGTTAGCGTGGACATGTGTGTGGGGAGAGAGTGTGTGTGTGTGTGTGTGTCTCATCACCAGCACACACACACACACACACACACGACGCACACACACACCACGTTTCTTCTCTTGTGCTCACTTACTGAGAATAACACTCAAGGCAGAACACACACATCTCCAGCGTACGTCCCCATCTAAAACACTCCGATAATCTCTGCATCCCACTGATGTCTGAAGGGCTATATAAAGTATCAAACTCCACAGAAAGATCATTCATCATTTAGAGTCAGTAGCATAAGCTAATGATGTGTGCAGCTAGCATGCATGTCTGAGTGATCCAGATGCAGCCCGAGGATCTGTGTGTTAGCTAAAGCATGCTAATGTCAGTTAGCCTGAGCTAGTGAAGATTGGCTTGCATATTGCACAGCATGCTAATGTCAGTTAGCATGAGGTAAGGATGATTAGCTTGCGTGTAGCATAGCATGCTAACGTTAGCTAGCCGGAGGTAAGGATATCTAGCTCTCAAAACAGCGCGCCATGAAAAGGAATGGCTAATGCATAGCCATAGGGGGGCTGAATAGGCCTAACTGTGCTTTACAGCTGTGTTACTGACAGACAGACCGCCCCGTGTGACTGCTATAGTGTCACAGTATAATACAGTAACACAACAACGACAGGCTAGCAATGCTTCTGAGACCCATCTTATATTTTACTGATCTGGGATTTTATATTTAGTCTAACAGATGCTGTTACTGGATGTTGTAGAAGACGAAGGTTCCAGTGTATTACTATTTTTAGAATGTATTAGAACGTGGTCATAATTAGTTGGATGTTACTTAGTGGCTGGTGATGCCATGGTATTGGCTACACGGCGGGCACTGTTGATTGGCATGGAATTGATTGTCAGATGATATACAGAGCAACAGATTGGTTTATTGTTGGGGAGAAGGGTGTAGTTTTGTGCTGAAAGTGATTTGCTCGAGGCGGCTGATGACACATGAAACACGAAGGTGTTTGTACAGCAGTTGACGCAACAACGTGCTAATCGCCGCGACACCAGATACGCTGATGAAAGATGCAGCAGTCTGCCCAATGTGGATCTTCCTGTCGTGGGCGGAGCGTACCAGCAGATTGACGGTGCAGCTCATGCGGTTGTTGCGGCTGTCGTCGCTCATCACCGTGCGGTAGTCAAGGAGACGCACCAGGAGTCCCTTCACCAAGTCAACGAAGTGCTCGACCTCTGGCCTTAACAAGGGATGCTCCACAGCACACTCCAACAGTCTGACAAACACACACACACACGGACACACACACGCACACACACACAAACACACACACACGTAAGCCAGTACGTATAAGGTTACAGTTTAAGGTTACAGATATTGCCTGTGATGTGGATATTGGTATTGATGAAAGACACCCACATGGTTTCCAGTAGCTCCATGTATCTCTCATCTCCTCCTCCTCCCTCCACCTCATGATCCAGCTTCAGAATGATCTCATTCTCAAACTACAGACAGACAGAGGGAGAGAAGCGATAGAGAATGGGTAAGCCTCTCGGGAAGCTGTAAAAGTCTGGGTGTGTGTGCGCACGCATGCGCGTGTGGTTGTGTGTGTGTGCCACTGTCACACCTTTTGGAAGTGCGCGGAGAGTTTGTGTTCACACTGCATCATATCGAAGAAGATGGGGATGGTGGCTCGTCTCAGCTCTTCCTCAGGAATCAGAGTCATCTCCAGGATAGGACCCACCATCCCAGGGATAAAACAGATCTTATTCCCACCTACACACGCACGCACACACACACACACACACACACACACACACACAGTCTCAGAGTCTGTAACACCCACATGCATACATTCACACGCAAACACGTACACACACGCACACACACACACACACACACACACACACACACACACACACACACACACACACACACACACACACACACACACACACACACACACACACACACACACACACACACACACACACACACACACTTACCCAGTTTGTACCACATGTCCCGTATGGCAAAACCGATGAGTCTCCTCATGTCTCCATACCTGAAGATATAAATAAATCAGCTTCGTTTTAGTACATTACTCGTTAATATTGCCAGAGGAGAAAAAAAAGAGAAATTGTTTAAATTGAATTCACTTTGCCAGGATCTTGTTCCTCTTGGTTGGAGAGAAGTGCTGCAGTTGCAATGACTCTTGGGTAATGAATGCCACAGCCAAATGGAAGTAATTATTCCACAACTACAGAGAGAAGAGAGGGATCAAAATAATGAGAATGTGTGTGAGAGAGAGAGAGAGAGAGAGAGAGAGAGAGAGAGAGAGAGAGAGAGAGAGAGAGAGAGAGAGAGAGAGAGAGAGAGAGAGAGAGAGAGAGAGAGAGAGAGAGAGAGAGAGAGAGAGAGAGAGAGAGAGAGAGAGAGAGAGAGAGAGAGAGAGAGAGAGAGAGAGAGAGAAAATGAGTGTGGAGTGTTCACTTTCATCATTTTCACACATACAAACACAAAAACTCACACATACACACACTGACCTGCACTTCAAAGTCATTGTTGTTGAGGAATTTGAGGTTCATGGTGTCAGCGTAGGTGTTGATGGCTCTGAGGAACACCCTGACAGAGACACAGTGTACAGTTTATGAGATGACAGCGTGATATCTATCTCTACCTATATACTGTATCAATGTTCTATATCTATCTCTACCTATATACTGTATCAATGTTCTATCTCAATGTTCTATATCTATCTCTCCCTATATACTGTATCAATGTTCTATATCTATCTCTACCTATATACTGTATCAATGTTCTATCTCAATGTTATATATCTATCTCTACCTATATACTGTATCAATGTTCTATATCAATGTTCAATATCTATCTCTACCTATATACTGTATCAATGTTCTATCTAAATGTTCTATATCTATCTCTACCTATATACTGTATCAATGTTCTATCTCAATGTTCTATATCTATCTCTACCTATATACTGTATCAATGTTCTATCTAAATGTTCTATATCTATCTCTACCTATATACTGTATCAATGTTCTATCTCAATGTTATATATCTATCTCTACCTATATACTGTATCAATGTTCTATATCTATCTCTACCTATACACTGTATCAATGTTCTATCTCAATGTTATATATCTATCTCTACCTATATACTGTATCAATGTTCTATATCAATGTTCAATATCTATCTCTACCTATATACTGTATCAATGTTCTATCTCAATGTTATATATCTATCTCTACCTATATACTGTATCAATGTTCTATCTAAATGTTCTATATCTATCTCTACCTATATACTGTATCATTGTTCTATCTCAATGTTCTATATCTATCTCTACCTATATACTGTATCAATGTTCTATCTAAATGTTCTATCTCTATCTCTACCTATATACTGTATCAATGTTCTATCTCAATGTTATATATCTATCTCTACCTATATACTGTATCAATGTTCTATATCAATGTTCTATATCTATCTCTACCTATATACTGTATCAATGTTCTATATCAATGTTCAATATCTATCTCTACCTATATACTGTATCAATGTTCTATCTAAATGTTCTATATCTATCTCTACCTATATACTGTATCAATGTTCTATCTCAATGTTCTATATCTATCTCTACCTATATACTGTATCAATGTTCTATCTCAATGTTATATATCTATCTCTACCTATATACTGTATCAATGTTCTATATCAATGTTCTATATCTATCTCTACCTATATACTGTATCAATGTTCTATATCTATCTCTACCTATATACTGTATCAATGTTCTATATCTATCTCTAACTACATACTGTATCAATGTTCTATCTCAATGTTCTATATCTATCTCTACCTATATACTGTATCAATGTTCTATCTCAATGTTCTATATCTATCTCTACCCATATACTGTATCAATGTTCTCTCTCAATGTTCTACCTATATACTGTGTCAATGTTCTATCTCAATGTTCTATATCTATCTATACCTATATACTGTATCAATGTTCTATATCAATGTTCTATCTCAATGTTCTACCTATATACTGTATCAATGTTCTATCTCAATGTTATATATCTATCTCTACCTATATACTGTATCAATGTTCTATATCAATGTTCTATATCTATCTCTACCTATATACTGTATCAATGTTCTATATCAATGTTCAATATCTATCTCTACCTATATACTGTATCAATGTTCTATCTAAATGTTCTATATCTATCTCTACCTATATACTGTATCAATGTTCTATCTCAATGTTCTATATCTATCTCTACCTATATACTGTATCAATGTTCTATCTCAATGTTATATATCTATCTCTACCTATATACTGTATCAATGTTCTATATCAATGTTCTATATCTATCTCTACCTATATACTGTATCAATGTTCTATCTCAATGTTCTACCTATATACTGTATGAATGTTCTATCTCAATGTTCTATATCTATCTCTACCTATATACTGTATCAATGTTCTATCTCAATGTTCTATATCTATCTCTACCTATATACTGTATCAATGTTCTATCTCAATGTTCTACCTATATACTGTATCAATGTTCTATCTCAATGTTCTATATCTATCTCTACCTATATACTGTATCAATGTTCTATCTCAATGTTCTACCTATATACTGTATCAATGTTCTATCTCAATGTTCTACCTATATACTGTATCAATGTTCTATCTCAATGTTCTATATCTATCTCTACCTATATACTTTATCAATGTTTTATCTAAATGTTCTATATCTATCTCTACCTATATACTGTATCAATGTTCTATCTCAATGTTCTACCTATATACTGTATCAATGTTCTATCTCAATGTTCTATATCTATCTCTACCTATATACTGTATCAATGTTCTATCTCAATGTTCTACCTATATACTGTATGAATGTTCTATCTCAATGTTCTATATCTATCTCTACCTATATACTGTATCAATGTTCTATCTCAATGTTCTATATCTATCTCTACCTATATACTGTATCAATGTTCTACCTATATACTGTATCAATGTTCTATCTCAATGTTCTATATCTATCTCTACCTATATACTGTATCAATGTTCTATATCTATCTCTACCTATATACTGTATCAATGTTCTATATCTATCTCTACCTATATACTGTATCAATGTTCTATCTCAATGTTCTACCTATATACTGTATCAATGTTCTATCTCAATGTTCTATATCTATCTCTACCTATATACTGTATCAATGTTCTATCTCAATGTTCTATATCTATCTCTACCTATATACTGTATCAATGTTCTATATCTATCTCTACCTATATACTGTATCAATGTTCTATCTCAATGTTCTATATCTATCTCTACCTATATACTGTATCAATGTTCTATCTAAATGTTCTATATCTATCTCTACCTATATACTGTATCAATGTTCTATCTCAATGTTCTATATCTATCTCTACCTATATACTGTATCAATGTTCTATCTCAATGTTATATATCTATCTCTACCTATATACTTTATCAATGTTTTATCTAAATGTTCTATATCTATCTCTACCTATATACTGTATCAATGTTCTATCTCAATGTTCTACCTATATACTGTATCAATGTTCTATCTCAATGTTCTATATCTATCTCTACCTATAAACTGTATCAATGTTCTATCTCAATGTTCTACCTATATACTGTATCAATGTTCTATCTCAATGTTCTATATCTATCTCTACCTATATACTGTATCAATGTTCAATATCTATCTCTACCTATTTACTGTATCAATGTTCTATCTCAATGTTCTACCTATATACTGTATGAATGTTCTATCTCAATGTTCTATATCTATCTCTACCTATATACTGTATCAATGTTCTATCTCAATGTTCTACCTATATACTGTGTCAATGTTCTATCTCAATGTTCTATATCTATCTCTACCTATATACTGTATCAATGTTCTATATCTATCTCTACCTATATACTGTATCAATGTTCTATATCTATCTCTACCTATATACTGTATCAATGTTCTATCTCAATGTTCTACCTATATACTGTATCAATGTTCTATCTCAATGTTCTATATCTATCTCTACCTATATACTGTATCAATGTTATATCTCAATGTTCTATATCTATCTCTACCTATATACTGTATCAATGTTCTATATCTATCTCTACCTATATACTGTATCAATGTTCTATCTCAATGTTCTATATCTATCTCTACCTATATACTGTATCAATGTTCTATCTAAATGTTCTATATCTATCTCTACCTATATACTGTATCAATGTTCTATCTCAATGTTCTATATCTATCTCTACCTATATACTGTATCAATGTTCTATCTCAATGTTATATATCTATCTCTACCTATATACTTTATCAATGTTTTATCTAAATGTTCTATATCTATCTCTACCTATATACTGTATCAATGTTCTATCTCAATGTTCTACCTATATACTGTATCAATGTTCTATCTCAATGTTCTATATCTATCTCTACCTATAAACTGTATCAATGTTCTATCTCAATGTTCTACCTATATACTGTATCAATGTTCTATCTCAATGTTCTATATCTATCTCTACCTATATACTGTATCAATGTTCAATATCTATCTCTACCTATTTACTGTATCAATGTTCTATCTCAATGTTCTACCTATATACTGTATGAATGTTCTATCTCAATGTTCTATATCTATCTCTACCTATATACTGTATCAATGTTCTATCTCAATGTTCTACCTATATACTGTGTCAATGTTCTATCTCAATGTTCTATATCTATCTCTACCTATATACTGTATCAATGTTCTATCTCAATGTTCTACCTATATACTGTATGAATGTTCTATCTCAATGTTCTATATCTATCTCTACCTATATACTGTATCAATGTTCTATCTCAATGTTCTACCTATATACTGTATCAATGTTCTATCTCAATGTTCTATATCTATCTCTACCTATATACTGTATCAATGTTCTATGTCAATGTTCTATATCTATCTCTACCTATATACTGTATCAATGTTCTATCTCAATGTTCTACCTATATACTGTATCAATGTTCTATCTCAATGTTCTATATCTATCTCTACCTATATACTGTATCAATGTTCTATCTCAATGTTCTACCTATATACTGTATGAATGTTCTATCTCAATGTTCTATATCTATCTCTACCTATATACTGTATCAATGTTCTATCTCAATGTTCTATATCTATCTCTACCTATATACTGTATCAATGTTCTATCTCAATGTTCTACCTATATACTGTATCAATGTTCTATCTCAATGTTCTATATCTATCTCTACCTATATACTGTATCAATGTTCTATCTCAATGTTCTATATCTATCTCTACCTATATACTGTATCAATGTTCTATATCAATGTTATATATCTATCTCTACCTATATACTGTATCAATGTTCTATCTAAATGTTCTATATCTATCTCTACCTATATACTGTATCAATGTTCTATCTCAATGTTCTATATCTATCTCTACCTATATACTGTATCAATGTTCTATCTCAATGTTCTACCTATATACTGTATCAATGTTCTATCTCAATGTTCTATATCTATCTCTACCTATATACTTTATCAATGTTTTATCTAAATGTTCTATATCTATCTCTACCTATATACTGTATCAATGTTCTATCTCAATGTTCTACCTATATACTGTATCAATGTTCTATCTCAATGTTCTATATCTATCTCTACCTATATACTGTATCAATGTTCTATCTCAATGTTCTACCTATATACTGTATGAATGTTCTATCTCAATGTTCTATATCTATCTCTACCTATATACTGTATCAATGTTCTATCTCAATGTTCTATATCTATCTCTACCTATATACTGTATCAATGTTCTATCTCAATGTTCTACCTATATACTGTGTCAATGTTCTATCTCAATGTTCTATATCTATCTCTACCTATATACTGTATCAATGTTCTATCTCAATGTTCTACCTATATACTGTATGAATGTTCTATCTCAATGTTCTATATCTATCTCTACCTATATACTGTATCAATGTTCTATCTCAATGTTCTATATCTATCTCTACCTATATACTGTATCAATGTTCTATCTCAATGTTCTACCTATATACTGTATCAATGTTCTATCTCAATGTTCTATATCTATCTCTACCTATATACTGTATCAATGTTCTATCTCAATGTTCTACCTATATACTTATCATGTATCAATGTTCTATCTCAATGTTCTACCTATATACTGTATCAATGTTCTATCTCAATGTTCTATATCTATCTCTACCTATATACTTTATCAATGTTTTATCTAAATGTTCTATATCTATCTCTACCTATATACTGTATCAATGTTCTATCTCAATGTTCTACCTATATACTGTATCAATGTTCTATCTCAATGTTCTATATCTATCTCTACCTATATACTGTATCAATGTTCTATCTCAATGTTCTACCTATATACTGTATGAATGTTCTATCTCAATGTTCTATATCTATCTCTACCTATATACTGTATCAATGTTCTATCTCAATGTTCTATATCTATCTCTACCTATATACTGTATCAATGTTCTACCTATATACTGTATCAATGTTCTATCTCAATGTTCTATATCTATCTCTACCTATATACTGTATCAATGTTCTATATCTATCTCTACCTATATACTGTATCAATGTTCTATATCTATCTCTACCTATATACTGTATCAATGTTCTATCTCAATGTTCTACCTATATACTGTATCAATGTTCTATCTCAATGTTCTATATCTATCTCTACCTATATACTGTATCAATGTTCTATCTAAATGTTCTATATCTATCTCTACCTATATACTGTATCAATGTTCTATCTCAATGTTCTATATCTATCTCTACCTATATACTTCATCAATGTTTTATCTAAATGTTCTATATCTATCTCTACCTATATACTGTATCATTGTTCTATCTCAATGTTCTACCTATATACTGTATCAATGTTCTATCTCAATGTTCTATATCTATCTCTACCTATAAACTGTATCAATGTTCTATCTCAATGTTCTACCTATATACTGTATCAATGTTCTATCTCAATGTTCTATATCTATCTCTACCTATATACTGTATCAATGTTCAATATCTATCTCTACCTATTTACTGTATCAATGTTCTATCTCAATGTTCTACCTATATACTGTATGAATGTTCTATCTCAATGTTCTATATCTATCTCTACCTATATACTGTATCAATGTTCTATCTCAATGTTCTATATCTATCTCTACCTATATACTGTATCAATGTTCTACCTATATACTGTATCAATGTTCTATCTCAATGTTCTATATCTATCTCTACCTATATACTGTATCAATGTTCTATATCTATCTCTACCTATATACTGTATCAATGTTCTATATCTATCTCTACCTATATACTGTATCAATGTTCTATCTCAATGTTCTACCTATATACTGTATCAATGTTCTATCTCAATGTTCTATATCTATCTCTACCTATATACTGTATCAATGTTCTATCTAAATGTTCTATATCTATCTCTACCTATATACTGTATCAATGTTCTATCTCAATGTTCTATATCTATCTCTACCTATATACTTCATCAATGTTTTATCTAAATGTTCTATATCTATCTCTACCTATATACTGTATCATTGTTCTATCTCAATGTTCTACCTATATACTGTATCAATGTTCTATCTCAATGTTCTATATCTATCTCTACCTATAAACTGTATCAATGTTCTATCTCAATGTTCTACCTATATACTGTATCAATGTTCTATCTCAATGTTCTATATCTATCTCTACCTATATACTGTATCAATGTTCAATATCTATCTCTACCTATTTACTGTATCAATGTTCTATCTCAATGTTCTACCTATATACTGTATGAATGTTCTATCTCAATGTTCTATATCTATCTCTACCTATATACTGTATCAATGTTCTATCTCAATGTTCTATATCTATCTCTACCTATATACTGTATCAATGTTCTATCTCAATGTTCTACCTATATACTGTATGAATGTTCTATCTCAATGTTCTATATCTATCTCTACCTATATACTGTATCAATGTTCTATCTCAATGTTCTATATCTATCTCTACCTATATACTGTATCAATGTTCTATCTCAATGTTCTACCTATATACTGTATCAATGTTCTATCTCAATGTTCTATATCTATCTCTACCTATATACTGTATCAATGTTCTATCTCAATGTTCTATATCTATCTCTACCTATATACTGTATCAATGTTCTATCTCAATGTTCTACCTATATACTGTATCAATGTTCTATCTCAATGTTCTATATCTATCTCTACCTATATACTGTATCAATGTTCTATCTCAATGTTCTACCTATATACTGTATGAATGTTCTATCTCAATGTTCTATATCTATCTCTACCTATATACTGTATCAATGTTCTATCTCAATGTTCTATATCTATCTCTACCTATATACTGTATCAATGTTCTATCTCAATGTTCTACCTATATACTGTATGAATGTTCTATCTCAATGTTCTATATCTATCTCTACCTATATACTGTATCAATGTTCTATCTCAATGTTCTATATCTATCTCTACCTATATACTGTATCAATGTTCTATCTCAATGTTCTACCTATATACTGTATCAATGTTCTATCTCAATGTTCTATATCTATCTCTACCTATATACTGTATCAATGTTCTATATCTATCTCTACCTATATACTGTATCAATGTTCTATATCTATCTCTACCTATATACTGTATCAATGTTCTATCTCAATGTTCTATATCTATCTCTACCAATATACTGTATCAATGTTAACTGTATTGATATGTTATCATTATACATGCCATCTGATATCTATATCAATTGGACCTGATACGAATATTCATGTAAATTATATCAATAATAAAATATTGACACAGTATCCATATATACGGATATCCATATAGCTTGAGCAGGTACTGATAATACATGAGTAATTATTAAAATAATTCAAATTGTTATGTAAAGGGACTAAACTATTTAACCATATTTAACTTAATCTAAGTTTAAAAAGTGAAGTTCAAGTAAACTAGCTGACTATCTTCCCTTTGCCTTTCTCTTCCAGGCACAATCTATCTTTTTAATCCTGTAAAAGAACTGATTGCTCCCTCCATCTGACCTCTCTATCGTTTCTCTCTAGGAAACACTATCTCCTCATCCTTCCCTTATTAACCCGTGTCCACTCATCCTTATCTTCTCTCTCTCTATCTATCTCTTTATCTCTCTCACCCTCTCTCTCTCTCTCTGCACTGTGCTATCGGCCCTGGCCTATGGAAATCTCTCTGTCTCTCTCAACCCCCCCCCATCTGTATCTCAGGGCTAGTATCATGGTGTGTTATCTAAGGCCTTGTCTGGTCTCATAGGATAAACAGTCCCTTACAGCCTAGGGACATGACAAATCCTGTAGAAGCTACAATCCACAACAACAACACATCTGCTCACCGTGGACCTAATGTAACAGAATGGAATATCAGTTGCATGTTTGAAACTTTGGTTCAACGACCCCTGTTGTTAATGAGACAACGTCGGCCTTCAGCCCAGTTCAGATACAACGGCCGACACGAGGCGAGGCAAAATGAAACTAGCCACTTTTAGAATGTTGTGTTGTACAGCAACTGACTAAAGACAAGGCATTTAGATCACGGAGACTAGGCATGCGGTTGAGACAGTTTCCACGGTAACGGGGAATCTTTACATTGACGTGATGAAACTTTGAAACCAAGCTGCCACTGCCCGTAGCAACGTGTTGCAGCAAACGATTGTCATGAAATACATGCACCAGAAACAGGGTACACTTTTGTGACTGTGCAGCAAAATAGCTAGCTACAGTAGCTCTCTTCTTGGCTAGCTAACTGGTTGCTTGGCTGAACACAGAACATTAGCGTAACGGTCTCTGATTGGCTAAATGGGTCCGTCTCGATCACAAGACCTTAGCTAAAGGTTTTACATACCGAATCTTGGAAACTCCGATTGACGACATGAGATGTTCT
>NC_092160.1:6520000-6537500 GCF_045791955.1 Oncorhynchus clarkii lewisi | reverse complement strand
ACTTTTTTGGTACCCTTCCCCAGATCTGTGCCTACACACAGTCCTGTCTCTGAGCTCTACGGACAACTCCTTCGACCTCATGGCTTGGTTTTTGCTCTGACATCCACTGTCAACTGTGGGACCTTTATATAGACAGGTGTGTGTGCCTTTCCAAACCACGTCCAATCAATTGAATTTACCACAGGTGGGACTCCAATCAAGCTGTGGATACATCTCAAGGATGATCAATGGAAACACGATGCACCTGAGCTCAATTTCGTGTCTCAAAGGGTCTGAATACTTATGTAAATAAGGTATTTCTGTTTTTTAACACATTTGCAAAAAACTGTTTCCGCTTCGTCATTATGGGATAATGTGTGATGATTGCTGAGGATTCGTATTTATTTAATCAATTTTAGAATAAGGCTGTAACGTAACAAAATGTAACAAAATGTGGGAAAAGTCAAGGGATCAGAATACTTTATATACTGTACATTTAAACACTGTAAACATTGGGTTTACTTGATAGCTACCTACACAAATAGCTAGCTAGAACAAAGTGTTAATAAGATATTCATTTAAAAAGATTAAAAGCAATACAAATATATATATATACCTGTCTCTATGTATCTGTCCTTATGTCTATCTCTGGTTGGTAGTGACGGAGTGAGATAGGATGGGGACTGAAAGATGAGAGGGGGGGAGCGAAGGAGTGATACATGATGGATGATATTTTCTATTTTTTTTAAAAATGGGAATGTGTGTGTGTGTGTGTGCACTTGCATGCATGCACAAACACATACACACATAGAAAACCGTGAACATGCCTCAGGAGGTTGGTGGGACTTTAATTGGGGAGAACGGTCTTGTGGTAATGGCTGGAGCGGAATTGTTGTGGAATGGTATCAAATACATCTAACACATGGTTTCCAGGTGCTCGACGCCATTCCATTTACTCCACTCCGGCCATTATTATGACCCGTCCTCCCCTTAGCAGCCTCCTGTGGAACACACACACACACACACGCAAACACATTTATATTCCACTGCTGAAAGCACATTGTTCTCTCATATCTCAGCCAGATCACTCAAGATTGACTTTGAAATTGGATGTCTGTCCATGTCCTGAGGACATCGGGAAAGGCCTTCAAAAACTAAGGTGAACAGTAAACGCTTTTACCATCAAATAGGCTTGGGTTTTCCTAGGGTGTTGTGGGGGGCGGTGGATGAGCGTAATCTGATGACTCCGGATCCAAAGGTTGTTTGTTCAATCCCAGTGGTAAACACTCATTTAAAATCTAACCCAAACCTTAATCCCATGACTCCGGTTCCGAAGGTCACGCATTCCATCCCAGAGGTAGACACAATTATTATAATTTTTTTGACCCTATCCCAAACCTTAAACCTTAGTGTTATTCTGAATGGTTAAATTATCTAAAACCTTCAATCTTAACATCTAAATTTGACGTTTGGAGAAATATGGATAAACGTACGACTCTGAAGCCAAATTGGTAAAACCGTGAGATGAAACGCCTGGGGGGGCTACCCGTTAGCAATCACCACGGGAGCATTGCATTGTCTCTGACATACACACACACACACACACACACACGCACGCACGCACACGCACGCACGCACGCACGACACACACGAACGCAAGCACACACACACACACACGCACGCACACATGCACACGCACACACGCACGCACGCACACGCACACACACACACACACACACACACACACACACACACAGAGAGAGACACACACACGCACACAGACAGACACACTGACTCACACACACATTCAGACGGCGTCTCTGTGGGTAATGTTGGTTACATAAAGCTTTAATTAGGAAGTGATATTTCAGCTCTGTGAGTGTTATTCTGAATGGTTAAATTATCTAAAACCTTCAATCTTAACATCTAAATTTGACGTTTGGAGAAATATGGATAAACGTACGACTCTGAAGCCAAATTGGTAAAACCGTGAGATGAAACGCCTGGGGGGGCTACCCTTTAGCAATCACCACGGGAGCATTGGATTGTCTCTGACATACACACACACACACACATGCACGCACACATGCACACGCACACACGCACGCACGCACACACACACACGCGCACACGCGCACGCACACACACACACACACACACACACACACACACACACACACACACACACACACACACACACACACACACACACACACACACACACACACACACACACACACACACACACACACACACACACACACACACACACACACACACAGAGAGAGAGACACACACACGCACACAGACAGACACACTGACTCACACACACATTCAGACGGCGTCTCTGTGGGTAATGTTGGTTACATAAAGCTTTAATTAGGAAGTGATATTTCAGCTCTGTGAGCAACGTGCTGTTTATCCCTCTATCTCTCCCTGGTAGAACATGACACCAGACACCCTGTCAAGATCCAACCTCTTTCATCTCTTCTCCTCGTTTCTTCCATTGCGCCACCCCCTCCCCACCCCTCCTCTGTCTGAACTGAAACAAAGTTTGTGTGCTCTGTGTGTTTACTGTGACACTGCTGCCAACCCGAATGCTTGATGTGTCCGGCACATAAGTGCGCACGCACAGACACACGTATACATGCACAAACAAAAAAAAGACACAAATAACTGCAAGCACGCATTCACACACCGAACTGCAAACAACCAAACAAATCCTCCCCAAGAGTCAACTTCAAACACTCAGATAACTCAGCTCAACTTCTAGAGCTCTCCCTCTCTCTCTCTCTTTCTTTCTGTCCTTCTCCCTCTCTGACAGTGTTCAAGTGAGAACGGCTGATTACTAATAGGATTATCAACAGGGTAGACTACACACACACACACACACACACACACACACACACACACACACACACACACACACACACACACACACACACACACACACACACTATGAAGACACAGACGCAAACGTAACGGAGGCAGTGCGAGAGCACAAACAAACAAGTAGTGAGTTCACTACATATTGTCGGAGTAGGGGCGGGGGGGGGGGGGGGGGTGGGGGTTGGGGCCAGCAGTTCATTGGCTTACTTCCCTGTAATTGGTAGTCTCTGAGAAATTAACACAGTCCTCAATCTCTTTACTCACCCTCCGAAACACACACACACACACACACACACACACACACACACACACACACACACACACACACACACACACACACACACACACACACACACACACTCAGAGAGCTCTAGTCCTGTCCAGGGTCCAGGATCTTATGTAACTGCCAAGAGATTATTGAAAAAGCAGGACACAGATGCTCGGCTGGGGATTTTGCTCCCTCCTCTCTTTCTCATTCTCTTTCTCTCCATTCATCCGTCTGTCTCCATCCCCCCCTTACCCCCTTTCTCTTTTATTGAACTAAAATCAAAGACAGATTTCAGCAGGACAGCAGCCAGGTTCGCTCAAGATCCATTTAGAAATCCGACATCGGTCAGGAGATGCCTTCAAAACCGGCCACTAGGGTCAACGGTGAGCTCTTTTACCATCAAGTAGACTTGGGTTTCGCCAGGGCGCTGTGAACAAGGGTGGCGGATGGGCATAAGCCACGAGCTCCGGCTCCGAGGCTCGCGTGTATAATCCCAGTGTTAGGCACTTGTTTTATTTAAATAAATAATGCAACCCTATACCAAACCTTACCCCTTAACTTTAACCTTGGAGTTGTTCTTGTTTGAACCCTATACCAAACCTTACCCCTTAACTTTAACCTTGGAGTTGTTCTTGTTTGAACCCTATACCAAACCTTACCCCTTAACTTTAACCTTGGAGTTGTTCTTGTTTGAACCCTATACCAAACCTTACCCCTTAACTTTAACCTTGGAGTTGTTCTTGTTTGAACCCTATACCAAACCTTACCCCTTAACTTTAACCTTGGAGTTGTTCTTGTTTGAACCCTATACCAAACCTTACCCCTTAACTTTAACCTTGGAGTTGTTCTTGTTTGAACCCTATACCAAACCTTACCCCTTAACTTTAACCTTGGAGTTGTTCTTGTTTGAACCCTATACCAAACCTTACCCCTTAACTTTAACCTTGGAGTTGTTCTTGTTTGAACCCTATACCAAACCTTACCCCTTAACTTTAACCTTGGAGTTGTTCTTGTTTGAACCCTATACCAAACCTTAACTCTTAACTTAACCTTTCGGAATCGGTGCCTAAACTTAACTAGCCGCAAAGCGCCGGCGACACTAGCAGCCGAAGCAGGAGGAGCATCCCAGCGTGTCCAAAACATCAACAAGCTGGATGAACTAGTAACCGGAAGGTTGCAAGTTCAAATCCCCGAGCTGACAAGGTACAAATCTGTCATTCTTCCCCTGAACAGGCAGTTAACTCACTGTTCCTAGGCCGTCATTGAAAATAAGAATTTGTTCTTAACTGACTTGCCTAGTTAAATAAAGGTTAAAAAAAACGCGGGCAAACGTCGGAATCTGAAGTCCATTTGGTCAAACCGTGAGTTCTTGTTGAAGGACAGAACATTCATCTACACGATTTTGTCAGTAGAGAATAACGCATCTCAAGAAAAACAGATCCACACAAAATAATACAATAACACCGACAGGCAGACAGACAGGCAGACAGAGAAACAGACAGGAGACATGAATACAGAGACCGAGACAAATGTGTGCACTAACACAAAGAGAGAGAGAGACACACACAAATGTTATTTTAGACTGACAGTCATACACCGAGATATGCAATCAACCACACCGCAGGATAGAAGAGGCCCTTCTTGTCATTCAATTATCTCTGCCACATTCTCGCTCTGCCACATTCTCTCTCTTTTCTCTCCTCTCTCCCTCACCTGGGTTTTTGTTGAATGAAAGAGGATGGGGGAGAGTTAGAGAGGGATAGAGAGAGAGAGAGAGAGAGAGAGAGAGAGAGAGAGAGAGGGGGGGGGGGGGGGTTTGAGAGAGGCAGGCAGGATAGGAGCAGTGTAATCAGCTGGTATGTTTGCATGTCAGAGAGTACTGATTAGACAGATCAATGACTTCACAGCTCAACGTCTCTCCGTCGGGCACAAAGAGGTCTATCAAGCCCTTTTTCTAACAACCCCGGCTAACGCCCTGAGATACTTAGCGAGGGAAGGAGGAAGGGAGTGATGGATGGGCGGGGGAGGAGAGGGGAATAAGGTAACGACAGGGAGAGAGTCTGAGATGAGGGAAATGGGAATAGAATTTAGACACATTAGCCTGACCCCTAAAATGACACCCCTCGTCTCCACTCCTCCTTACCTCCTCCCTCCCTCTTTCCCTCGGTCCTCGTCTTGCAGTAATGTGCTCCTTTCCCCATCACAACATCCTCCAAAATCAAATTACAGAGAGCTTAGAGAGAGAAAACACGCCTCGCCCTCCTCGCCGTGCAGGATGTGCGTGTGTGTGTGTTGGTCTACGTGTGAGATTCCTCTCGCACACAACATAAAGGCGTATGGCAATTATTGTGCATTGGGGGTGGTGGTGAATAGAAATGTTTCAACTTTTTTATTTATTTAACCTTGATTTTGACAGGGGAAGTCATACTGAGACGAGTGTCTCTATTATATGTGAGTCCAGCGTTAGTACAGCAAACACATACAATATACACAATTACAAAACATAGTAGGAGTAAACAGACACCTTTATCGACATAGAGGTCTCCGATCATTGCTCTGAACTGACCAAGGGGGACCAGAACACATCATTTCAGAGAGCTCTGTAAGTTGTTCCACATAAAGGGCCCCCCCCAAAAAAACAAAAGCAGCGTTACCCAACTCTGTGGAGACCGAAGGGACCTCCAGTGTTATTGTTTTAATAATTTACCTTTATTTACCTACGCAAGTCAGTTAAAAACTCATTCTTATTTACAACCCCGGCCAAATCCTAACCCGAACAACGCTGGGCCAATTATGCGCCATCCTATGGGACTCCCAATCACGGCCGGTTGCGATACAGCCTGGAATCAAACCAGGGTCTGTAGTGACGCCTCTAGCGCTGAGATGCAGCTCCTTAGACCGCTGCGCCACTCCAAGCTTGAGACCGGGTTTCGTCATTTGTGAGTCTAAGTTGAATGAATGACGATAGATACATAGGAAGTTTCTACATGAGTGCTTTGCAGATAAACACAAGAAAATGCTACTCTCTCCTTACGTACAAAGACGCCCAATCCACTTCTTGATACAAAACACAATGGTGAGTTCTATAAGCATCACAATGGAAAACAGCATGTAGTGGCTTAAGTGTAGATGCTGCTGCATGCAGATAGATAATATCACCATAATATCACCATAATATCACCATAATATCACCATAATAAATCTAAAATAGGCCTGGACAATTTATTTTCTATTAACAAAAGTCAGACATGTAAAAGAAACCTTGAACTTCAACTTCTTCACCGGCTCAGTGACATGTTTTTTAAATGACAGTTTGTCATCAAGCCAGATACCAAAATATGTGTACAATGGAACTCGCTCAATTTGTGTACCGTTCAAATTCCTTTAAATCTGGGTTATGGGACCTAGAAAAAAGCATGTATTTTGTTTTGTTTGCATTTAGCACTAACTTCGGATCCAACAGTGACCTCTGCAGTGATTGAAAATCAGACTTCAAATGCGAAAAGCCTTGGCCAACTGAAGGAACAATTGAATACTGTATCATCTGCACACAATTTATTTATTTTTTACAGCATTACCAATGTTATTTACATAGATTGTAACACTTACACAGACACACACACACGCACGCACATGCACACACACACGCACGCACATGCACACACACACACACACACACACACACACACACACACACACACACACACACACACACACACACACAGTTATTCCGCTGCTCATCTCAGCAGAGATCAATTGAAACTCGACACAAGGTGAGTCGACAACTTTTCTATGTCGCATGCATCACTGGTTATTTTTGGCAGGGGTCAGAACATTCAGATACACACTTTATCAGGGGACATCCGAGGGAACACACACACAGATTCATAACACCCCAATTTATCACTGATTATACAAGGGAATCTCCAAAAAGGGAAAGCCGTGAATAAAAACACACACAGAAACATTCACCGTTCAACAATCAGAAAAACAAGTTGACTTCTCTCTTTATGATCTCTCTTTTCTTTTCTTTCCTCTCCATCCCTCTATCTCTTTCCATGTCACACTAAGGGAGTGTTGAGAGGTCCCTCTCCTCTCTCTCTAGTGGATAAACTACTGATGTAGGCATCTCTTGTATATCAAACTCTTTTCACACGCTCCCTTCACAAGTCACCTCTCTCTAACTTGCACTTGTGAACGCGAGAGACTGAGCGAGAGGACGGGTGAGAAACAGAGAGAGGAGGGGGAGAAAGAGCGAGGGGAGTCCTAAATAGCTTCTCAGACACTTGAGACCCAGAAACAGAGAATAGTGAGGGAGGGAGAGTGAGAAAAGGGGGGAAAGAAAGGGGAGAAAGTGGGACAGTAAGACAAGTACAGACAGAAGGACATCAGCAATAGAGCATGTAACACATCAGACTGCAATCTGGTTTCAGAGCTGGTCATGGGTGCACCTCAGCCACGCTCAAGGTTCTAAACGACATCATAACCGCCATCGATAAGAGACATTACTGTGCAGCAGCATTCATCGACCTGGCCAAGGCTTTCGACTCTGTCAATCACCACATTCTTATTGGCAGACTCGACAGCCTTGGTTTTTCAAATGATTGCCTCGCCTGGTTTACCAACTACTTCTCTGATAGAGTTCAGTGTGTCAAATCGGAGGGCCTGTTGTCCGGACCTCTGACAGTCTCTATGGGTGTGCCACAGGGCTCAATTCTCGGGCCGACTCTCTTTTCTGTATACATCAATGATGTTGCTCTTGCTGCTGGTGATTCTCTGATCCACCTCTACGCAGACGACACCATGGCCTCCAATTGCTCTTAAATGCAAGTAAATCTAAATGCATGCTTTTCAATCGATCACTGCCCGCACCTTCTCGGCGGCCACCATCACTACTCTGGACGGCTCTGACTTAGAATACGTGGACAACTACAATTACCTAGGGGGTCTGGTTAGACTGTAAACTCTCCTTCCAGACTCACATTAAGCATCTCCAATCCAAAATTAAATCTAGAATCGGCTTCCTATATCGCAACAAAGCATCCTTCACTCACGCTGCCAAACATACCCTCGTAAAACTGACCATCCTACCGATCCTCGACTTCGGTGATGTCATCTATAAAATAGCCTCCAACACTCTACTCAACAAACTGGATGCAGTCTATCACAGTGCCATCCGTTTTGTCACCAAAGCCCCATACACTACCCACCATTGCAACCTGTACGCTCTCGTTGGTTGGCCCTCGCTTCATACTCGTCGCCAAACCCACTGGCTACAGGTTATCTACAAGTCTCTGCTAGGTAATGCCCCGCCTTATCTCAGCTCACTGGTCACCATAGCAGCACCCACTCGTTGCACACGCTCCAGCAGGTATATCTCACTGGTCACCCCCAAAGCCAATTCCTCCTTTGGTCGTCTTTCCTTCCAGTTCTCTGCTGCCCATGACTGGAACGAATTGCAAAAATCTCTGAAGCTGGAGACTCACATCTCCCTCACTAGCTTTAAGCACCAGCTGTCAGAGCAATTTACAGATCACTGCACCTGTGCATAGCCTATCTGTTAAACAGCCCATCTATCTACCCACCTCATCCCCATACTGGTATTTATTTATTTTGCTCCTTTGCACCCCAGTATCTCTACTTGCACATTCATCTTCTGCCGATCTACCATTCCAGTGTTTAATTGCTATATTGTAATTACTTCGCCACCATGGCCTATTTATTTCCTTAACTGACCTCATTTGCACTCACTGTATATAGACTTTTTGTTTTATTTTGTTCTACTGTATTACTGACTGTATGTTTTGTTTATTCCATGTGTAACTCTGTGTTGTTGTATGTGTCGAATTGCTACGCTTTATCTTGGCCAGGTCACAGTTGTAAATGAGAACTTGTTCTCAACTAGCCTACCTGGTTAAATAAATGTAAAAATGTAAATAAATCTATCTATCTATCTATTTAAATCTATATATATTGTACTATATCTATCTATATTTGACAATATCTTTCTTTATCTTACTATATCTATCTATATCTTACTATATCTTTCTACATCTTACTATATCTTACTATATCTATGTATATCTATTTATATCTTACTATATCTATCTATAACTATTTATATCTTACTAAATGTATGTATATCTTACTATAATATATCAATATCTATCTACACTACCGTTCAAAAGTTTGGGGTCACTTAGAAATGTCCTTGTTTTTGAAAAAAAAGCAAATTTTTTGTCCATTAAAATAACATCAAATTGATCAGAAATACAGTGTAGACATTGCTAATGTTGTAAATTACTATTGTTGCTGGAAACAGCTAATTTTGAATGGAATATCTACATAGGCCCATTATCAGCAACCATCACTTCTGTGTTCCAATGGCACGTTGTGTTAGCTAACCCAAGTTATCATTTTAAAATGCTAATTGATCATTAGAAACCCCTTTTGCAATTATGTTAGCACAGCTGAAAACTGTTGTTCTGATTAAAGAAGCAATAAAACTGGCCTTCTTTAGACTAGTTGAGTATCTGGAGAATCAGCATTTGTGGGTTCAATTACAGGCTAAAAATGGCCAGAAACAAATAACTTTCTTCTGAAACTCGTCAGTCTATTCTTGTTCTGAGAAATGAAGGTTATTCCATGTCAGAAATTGCCAAGAAAAGGAAAATCTCGTAAAACGCTGTGTAGTACTCCCTTCACAGAACAGCACAAACTGGCCCTAACCAGAATAGAAAGAGGAGTGGGAGGCCGCGGTGCACAACTGAGCAAGAGGAAAGTACATTGGAGTGTCTAGTTTGAGAAACAGACGCCTCACAAGTCCTCAACTGGCAGCTTCATTAAATATTACCAGCAAAACAACAGTCTCAACATCAACAGTGAAGGGGCGACTCCAAGATGCTGGCATTTTAGGCATAACTGCAAAGAAAAAGCCATGTCTCAGGCTGGCTAATATAAAGAAAAGATTAAGATGGGCAAAGGAACACAGACACTGGACAGAGGAACTCTGCCTAAAAGGCCTGCATCCCGGAGTCGCCTCTTCACTGTTGACGTTGAGAATGGTGTTTTGCGGCTACTATTTAATGAAGCTGCTAGTTAGTTATTTTAATTCATAGGTTGAATTGAGTTAAATTCTGAAATTCTGAATGGACTCCAACCCTGGTGTGTGTGTGTGCGTGCGTGCGTGCATGTGTGTGTGTGTATCAACACCCCTGGCCAGTGTCCCAGGAGAAGGGACCTCTGTGCTGCCAGACTTTCCCCTGGTCTGCTCAGGTCTGGTCAGGTCTGGTACAGTAGTCTGCCACAGCAGACACAGCCAGGGAAACAAGGACACACACTGGATTAACACAGGAGAGAGGGACAGAGAGACAGAAAAAGGAGAGAGAGACCGTGAGAGAGAGAGCGAGAGAGAGAGGGGGGGGTTGAGCTGGAGGGAAACAGAGAGACAGAGAGTGAGAGGGCGAGAGAGAGAGAGAGAGGGAGCAAGAGGGGGAGGAGAGAGGGGGGAGGATAGATAGAGAGGGGGAGGAGAGAGAGAAGCAGAGGATCAGTTAGTGCCGCGGAGCACGGGAGTCAGCAACACAGACAGAGAGAGAGAAAGAGAGTGACATTAGGGGGGAAAAAAGAGCTGGACTAAGACAGACGACTAACTGGAGGCGTGTGGGAGAGAAAGGAGGAGAGAAAAGAGGTGTGTGGATGGGAGGAAGAGCTGAGAAAGGAGTGGAGGTGAGTGAGAGAGTGAGTGAGTGAGGAAGGACAGTAGTAATAGAGGAGTGATCAGTGGACAGAGAAGCTTCATTACACAGCACACACACACACACGCACACGCACACACACTTGTGTCCGTGAGTCTGCCCTTGAGTTGATGTGTTTGTGTTGTTGTGTTGTTGTAGTTAGTGCTTGTATGTTAGGGCTTGTGTACGTACGTGCCTGTTGGTATGTGATTGTCCCATAGTGGTGGGTTTGTTGTTGCCAAGTGCCCAGGTAGAATGCGTTTCTATTTGCCCCCTCAATCTTTAAGATTGACTTTGATCCTGCTAGGGTGTGTGAATGTGTGATGCTCTGTGTGTGTGTGTGTGTGTGTGTGGTTTGTGGTATGTGTGTGTCCTTTGTGATTGAGGTGTACTGTGTGGCAGGTGAATAATCGTATCCGTCTGTCACTGTAGGCTTTGTGTGTGTGTGTGTGTGTGTGTGTGTGTGTGTGTGTGTGTGTGTGTGTGTGTGTGTGTGTGTGTGTGTGTGTGTGTGTGTGTGTGTGTGTGTGTGTGTGTGTATTCGGCTGTGTAAAGCCCAATGAACTCTGTGCGGCCGGCGACATGGTGTTTTAAAGCTGTGCGTGTGTGTGTGTGTGTGTTATACCTCCACTGGTTTAGCTCTAGTGAATAGCTCAAAGCACAACGCTGTCCCAGAGTGTATTGCTGTGGATACTCTCTCCTACAATGTATGTTCACACAGATCTAAGTGTGTGTTCCTGTTTATGCGGCATAAGAGTGTGAGTGTTGCCTATGTTTTTGTTTAATGATGTGTGTACCCATAGGTTTGAGTGTGTGTGTGAGTGGCCTGCATGTGTGTATTAGTCTATAGCCATTCATGTGCATGTTCACTGTTCTCTTTTGCCAACACTACTTTACCTCCTTCAGGACTCTGGGTTCTAACACCGAGACCAAGTCACGCACTGATGGGAAGTAAACACACAGATACCAGTAGAAATATAGAGGGGAGCAGCCAGGTTGCTCAAGGTCCACTGCGAAACTTGACGTCCGTCCAACCTTAAACCCTTACCTTAAGCATTCAGACTGAATGCCTCAACTTAACCGTGGAGTTGTTTTTGTTTTAACCCTATCCCAAAACGTAACCCTTAACCCTTAACTTAACCTTATGCTCCGAGGGCCACGTCTTCAATCCCAACGTTAGGCACACGCTTTTTGTTTGTTTGTTTTAACGCTTCCCCTAACCTTAACCCTTAACTTAACCATTCAGAATTCATGCCGAAACATAACCTTCAAAATGTCACGTTTATAGACAATTGTCGGATTCCGCAGTGAGACTGCGAGAGCTGATTGATGAGTGAAAAGGTAGAAATAGACAGACAGATAACACAGAGGGAAGAGAGGAATAGAGACGGACAGAGCGACAGCACAGAAGGAGGAGAAAAGGGATAGACAGACAGACAGACAGACAGACAGACAGACAGACAGACAGCACAGACAGCACAGAGAGAGGAGAGGAGCGAGACAGACAGACAGACAGACAGACAGACAGACAGACAGACAGACAGAGGAGAGGAGCGATACAGACAGACAGACAGACAGCACAGAGAGATGAGAGGAGTGATACAGACAGACAGACAGCACAGAGAGAGGAGAGGAGCGATACAGACAGACAGACAGACGCACAGACAGACAGCACAGAGAGAGGAGAGAAGGGATACAGACAGACAGACAGCACAGAGAGATGAGAGGAGCGATACAGACATACATACATACATACAGACAGACAGACAGACAGACAGCACAGAGAGAGGAGATAAGGGATACAGACAGACAGACAGACAGACAGACAGACAGACAGACAGACAGACAGACAGACAGACAGAGGAGAGGAGCGATAAAGACAGACAGACAGACAGCACAGAGAGATGAGAGGAGTGATACAGACAGACAGACAGCACAGAGAGAGGAGAGGAGCGATACAGACAGACAGACAGACGCACAGACAGACAGCACAGAGAGAGGAGAGAAGGGATACAGACAGACAGACAGCACAGAGAGATGAGAGGAGCGATACAGACATACATACATACATACAGACAGACAGACAGACAGCACAGAGAGAGGAGATAAGGGATACAGACAGACAGACAGACAGACAGACAGACAGACAGACAGACAGACAGCACAGAGATAGGAGAGGAGCGATACAGACAGACAGACAGACAGACAGACAGACGCACAGACAGACGCACAGACAGACGCACAGACAGACAACACAGAGAGAGTATAGGAGCGATACAGACAGACAGACAGACAGACAGACAGCACAGAGAGAGGAGAGGAGCGATACAGACAGACAGACAGACAGACAGACAGACAGACAGACAGCACAGAGAGAGGAGAGGAGCGAGACAGACAGACAGACAGACAGACAGACAGACAGACAGACAGACAGACAGACAGACAGACAGACAGACAGAGAGAAGGAGGAGAGGAGGGATACAGACAGACAGCACAGAGAGAGGAGAGGAGGGATACAGACAGACAGACAGACAGACAGACAGACAGACAACACAGAGAGAGGAGGGCAAAAAAGTATTTAGTCAGCCACCAATTGTGCAAGTTCTCCCACTTAAAAAGATGAGAGAGGCCTGTACATTTTCATCATAGGTACACTTCAACTATGACAGACAAAATGAGAGAAAAAAAATCCAGAAAATCACATTGTAGGATTTTTAATGAATTTATTTGCAAATTATGGTGGAAAGTAAGTATTTTACTGTCCTCCACTCGTTACCTCTATTAATGGCACCTGTTTGAACTTGTTATCAGTATAAAAGACACCTGTCCACAACCTCAAACAGTCACACTCCAAACTCCACTATGGCCAAGACCAAAGAGCTGTCAAAGGACACCAGAAACAAAATTGTAGACCTGCACCAGGCTGGGAAGACTGAATCTGCAATAGGTAAGCAGCTTGGTTTGAAGAAATCAACTGTGGGAGCAATTATTAGGAAATGGAAGACATACAAGACCACTGATAAGCTCCCTCGATCTGGGGCTCCACGCAAAATCTCACCCCGTGGGGTCAAAGTGATCACAAGAACGGTGAGCAAAAATCCCAGAATCACACGGGGGGACCTAGTGAATGACCTGCAGAGAGCTGGGACCAAAGTAACAAAGCCTACCATCAGTAACACACTACGCTGCCAGGGACTCTAATCCTGCAGTGCCAGACGTGTCCCCCTGATTAAGCCAGTACATGTCCAGGCCTGTCTGAAGTTTGCTACAGAGCATTTGGATGATCCAGAAGAAAAATGGGAGAATGTCATATGGTCAGATCAAACCAAAATATAACTTTTTGGTAAAAACTCAACTTGTCGTGTTTGGAGGACAAAGAATGCTGAGTTGCATCCAAAGAACACCATACCTACTGTGAAGCATGGGGGTGGAAACATCATGCTTTGGGGCTGTTTTTCTGCAAAGGGACCAGAACGACTGATCCGTGTAAAGGAAAGAATGAATGGGGCCATGTATTGTGAGATTTTGAATGAAAACCTCCTTCCATCAGCAAGGGCATTGAAGATGAAACGTGGCTGGGTCTTTCAGCATGACAATGATCCCAAACACACCGCCTAGGCAACGAAAGAGTGGCTTCGTAAGAAGCATTTCAAGGTCAGGGAGTGGAATAGCCAGTCTCCAGATCTCAACCCCATAGAAAATCTTTGGAGGGAGTTGAAAGTCCGTGTTGCCTAGCAACAGCCCCCCAAAAAATCACTGCTCTAGAGGAGATCTGCATGGAGGAATGGGCCAAAATACCAGCAACAGTGTGTGAAAACCTAGTGAAGACTTACAGAAAACGCTTGACCTCTGTCATTGCCAACAAAGGGTATATAACAAAGTATTGAGATAACCTTTTGTTATTGACCAAATACTTATTTTCCACCATAATTTGCAAATAAATTCATAAAAAATCCTACAATGTGATTTTCTGGATTTTTTTTCTCATTTTGTCTGTCATAGTTGAAGTGTACCTATGATGAAAATTACAGGCCTCTCTCATCTTTTTAAGTGGGAGAACTTGCACAATTGGTGGCTGACTAAATACTTTATATATATATATAGAGAGAGAGAGAGAGAGAGAGAGAGAGAGAGAGAGAGAGAGAGAGAGAGAGAGAGAGAGAGAGAGAGAGAGAGAGAGAGAGAGAGAGAGAGAGAGAGAGAGAGAGAGAGAGAGAGAGAGAGAGAGAGAGAGAGAGAGAGAGAGAGAGAGAGAGAGAGAGAGTAAGTGTATGTGTTTGTGTTCATCTGTGCATGCGTGCATGTGTGTGTGTGCGTGCTTGTGTTCATGTGTGTGTGTGTGTGCGTGCATGCATACACGTGTGCATGTGTTTGTGTGTGTGTTCATGTCTGTGCGTGTCTGCATTTGTGCGTACAAGAAAATGCATGCATGTCTGTGTGTGTTATCAGGCCAGTGACAGAGTGAGAGACCCAGACCCCCTGATTATCAGACAGAAAGAAAGGAAGGACAGAATGACAGGGTCAGGTTGATGGAGGGTCAGGTTGATGGAGAGACGAGAGAGGAGGTATTAACTGAGGGTTAGTGATACAGGGATGAAAGAGAGAGAGGGCATGGAGGGTCAGGTTGATGGAGAGACGAGAGAGGAGGTATTAACTGAGGGTTAGTGATACAGGGACGAGAGAGAGAGGGAGAGGGCATGGAGGGTCAGGTTGATGGAGAGACGAGAGAGGAGGTATAGACCGAGGGTCAGTGATACAGGGACGAAAGAGAGAGAGGGCATGGAGGGTCAGGTTGATGGAGAGACGAGAGAGGAGGTATAGACCGAGCGTCAGTGATACAGGGACGACATAGGGAGAGGGCATGGAGGGTCAGGTTGATGGAGAGATGAGGGAGGAGGTATTAACTGAGGGTTAGTGATACAGGGACGAAAGAGAGAGAGGGCATGGAGGGTCAGGTTGATGGAGAGACGAGAGAGGAGGTATTAACTGAGGGTTAGTGATACAGGGACGAAAGAGAGAGAGAGAGAGAGAAAGAGAGAGAGAGAGAGAGAGAGAGAGAGAGAGAGAGAGGGAGTGATGGGAAAGAGAGAGACAGGGAGTGATGGGAAAGAGAGAGACAGGGAGTGATGGGAAAGAGAGAGACAGTGAGTGACGGGAAAGAGAGAGACAGGGAGTGATGGGAAAGAGAGAGACAGAGAGAGAGAGAGAGAGAGAGAGAGAGAGAGAGACAGGGAGTGATGGGAAAGAGAGAGACAGGGAGTGATGGGAAAGAGAGAGACAGGGAGTGATGGGAAAGAGAGAGACAGTGAGTGACGGGAAAGAGAGAGGCAGGGAGTGATGGGAAAGAGAGAGACAGGGAGTGATGGGAAAGAGAGAGACAGGGAGTGATGGGAAAGAGAGAGAGAGAGAGAGAGAGAGGGAGTGATGGGAAAGAGAGAGACAGGGAGTGATGGGAAAGAGAGAGACAGGGAGTGATGGGAAAGAGAGAGACAGGGAGTGATGGGAAAGAGAGAGACAGAGAGAGAGAGAGAGAGAGACAGGGAATAATGGGAAAGAGAGAGACAGGGAGTGATGGGAAAGAGAGAGACAGGGAGTGATGGGAAAGAGAGAGACAGGGAGTGATGGGAAAGAGAGAGACAGAGAGAGAGAGAAGGGAAAGAGAGAGACAGTGAGTGATGGGAAAGAGAGAGACAGGGAGTGATGGGAAAGAGAGAGACAGGGAGTGATGGGAAAGAGAGAGACAGTGAGTGACGGGAAAGAGAGAGACAGGGAGTGATGGGAAAGAGAGAGACAGGGAGTGATGGGAAAGAGAGAGACAGAGAGAGAGAGAGAGAGAGAGACAGGGAGTGATGGGAAAGAGAGAGACAGAGAGAGAGAGAGACAGGGAGTGATGGGAAAGAGAGAGACAGGGAGTGATGGGAAAGAGAGAGACAGAGAGAGAGAGAGAGAGAGAGAGAGAGAGAGAGAGAGAGAGACAGAGAGTGATGGGAAAGAGAGAAACAGGGAGTGATGGGAAAGAGAGAGACAGAGAGAGAGAGAGAGAGAGAGAGAGAGAGAGACAGGGAGTGATGGGAAAGAAAGAGACAGGGAGTGATGGGAAAGAGAGAGACAGGGAGTGATGGGAAAGATAGAGACAGGGAGTGATGGGAAAGAGAGAGACAGAGAGAGAGAGAGAGAGAGAGAGAGAGAGAGAGACAGGGAGTGATGGGAAAGAGAGAGACAGAGAGAGAGAGAGAGAGAGAGAGAGAGAGAGAGACAGAGAGTGATGGGAAAGAGAGAGACAGGGAGTGATGGGAAAGAGAGAGACAGAGAGAGAGAGAGAGAGAGAGAGACAGGGAGTGATGGGAAAGAAAGAGACAGGGAGTGATGGGAAAGAGAGAGACAGGGAGTGATGGGAAAGATAGAGACAGGGAGTGATGGGAAAGAGAAAGACAGAGAGAGATAGAGAGAGAGAGAGAGAGAGAGAGAGAGAGAGAGACAGGGAGTGATGGGAAAGAGAGAGACAGAGAGAGAGAGAGAGAGAGAGAGAGAGAGGGAGTGATGGGAAAGAGAGAGACAGGGAGTGATGGGAAAGAGAGAGACAGGGAGTGATGGGAAAGAGAGAGACAGAGAGAGAGAGACAGGGGGT
>NC_092160.1:6497500-6515000 GCF_045791955.1 Oncorhynchus clarkii lewisi | reverse complement strand
ATGTAGAAGCACGGTGACTAGGAAAAACTCCCTAGAAAGGCCGGAACCTAGGAAGAAACCTAGAGAGGAACCAGGTTCTGATGGGTGGACTGTAACTCTTAATGTAGAATTTCTGAATGAATGGCTAAACTTAACCGTCGAGTTGTTTCTGTTGTAACATTATCCCAAACCTTAACCCTTAACTTAACATTTCTGAATTAATGGCTAATGTCACGTTCTGACCTTAGTTCCTTTGTTTTGTCTTTGTTTTAGTATGGTCAGGGCGTGAGTTGGGGTGGGCAGTCTATGTTCTCTTTTCTATGATTTGGGATTTCTGTGTTTGGCCTGGTATGGTTCTCAATCAGAGGCAGCTGTCTATAGTTGTCCCTGATTGAGAACCATACTTAGGCAGCCTGTTTTCACCCTTGAGTTGTGGGTAATTATATTCCGTTTCAGTGTTTGCATCATTCGGGACTGTTTCGGTTTTCATTTTGATTCTCTTGTTCTTTTGTATTCAGTCTCATTAAATTATATTATGGATACATACCACGCTGCATTTTGGTCCTCCGATCCTTCCTACTACTCCTCCTCGTCAGACCGTTACAGCTAAACTTAACCGTCGAGTTGTTTCTGTTGTAACAGTGTCCCAAACCTTAACCCTTAACTTAACATTTCTGAATGAATGGCTAAACTTAACCGTCAAGTTGTTTCTGTTGTAACAGTATCCCAAACCTTAACCCTTAACTTAACATTTCTGAATGAATGGCTAAACTTAACCGTCAAGTTGTTTCTGTTGTAACAGTATCCCAAACCTTAACCCTTAACTTAACATTTCTGAATGAATGGCTAAACTTAACCGTCGAGTTGTTTCTGTTGTAACAGTATCCCAAACCTTAACCCTTAACTTAACATTTCTGAATGAATGGCTAAACTTAACCGTCGAGTTGTTTCTGTTGTAACAGTATCCCAAACCTTAACCCTTAACTTAACATTTCTGAATGAATGGCTAAACTTAACCGTCGAGTTGTTTCTGTTGTAACAGTATCCCAAACCTTAACCCTTAACTTAACATTTCTGAATGAATGGCTAAACTTAACCGTCGAGTTGTTTCTGTTGTAACAGTTTCTCTATACATCAGAGGAGCTCTCATCAGAGATCGATACACTGCAGTGTCCTGTCCTGTAAATGGGCGAGAGCAAGGTTTGATTACTGTGCAGTAACGCATCCCCCACACACATGCAGGCAAGTGCACGCAAACACACACACACACACATGCACACCCACCCACACACACACACTCACTGTCAAACACACACACACTTTGTCTGATCATCACTGTCCTGACACAGTGTCTCAGTGACTTGACACATATTCAAAACTTTTTTTGTTAGATGCCTACAGGGCGTTGTGTTCAAAAGGTATTTTTAAATACCAACCAACTGTTCAGAGGCTCTCAAAGCGTCTGAAGCTGAGGCAATGTTTTTACCATTATGACTATGTACTTCACACTTTCTATTTATCACTCTCGGTGTGTGTGTGTGTCTAAAAGTGTGGTGACGGATGCTTTAATTGAAGTTTACCCCCCCCCTCCCCTCACTCTCTTCAGTCTGGCCTCTCTCTCAACTGTTCTCTTCACTTTTCTACAGACACACACACACACACACACACACAATCTCATATCTCTCACATCTCATCAGTGATTCTTCCCCTCCCTGAAAACGCTCCTTTTATCCTATCTTCTGCCTTCCTTTAAAGACCTCTACCCCCTCTATCCTCCACTGTGCTTTGTTCCCATCCCTTTCTCCTCGCTCCATCTCCTCTTTTGCTTCAGTACCTTCTTCTCCTGTGTCTCCTTATGCATTCCCTGCACAGGATGACTCAATCTACACCACAGGATGTGTCTCAGTAAAGAGCATACAAGTAAACATCTGCACTGTGTGTGTGTGTGTGTGTGTGTGTGTGTCAGAGAGAATATCACTAGATAACATATATAACACTAGAGAAGCCGCCCTTATCCTCAAAGCCTACTTACTATATATACAGTACCAGTCAGAAGTTTGGACACAACTACTCATTCAAGGGTTTTTCTTTAATTTGACTACTTTTCTACATTGTAGAATAATAGTGAAGACATCAAAACTATGAAATAACACATATGGAATCATGTAGTAACCAAAAAAGTGTTCTTCAAAGTAGCCACCCTTTTCCTTGATGACAGCTTTGCATACTCTTGGCATTCTCTCAACCAGTTTCATTTCAATTACAGTTTTTTCCAACTGCTTACACACAAAATCTTTTCATGTCACACGATTTCTGAAACCTCTCACTCAAAGTGCAAAACTACACACCAAATATCCAGAAGCATAAGCTATTTCTCAGCCTTTGACTCAGTTGTCAATTGCATAAAACACTTTTTTTCAAAACACTACACACAATTCTCTACCTAAAACACAAAAATCTAACAGGAAGTGACTTGCTTTCCTTTTCCAAACACAACCAATCAAAGTGCTACACTTATTCACCAGGTGGCACACACTCCTCACATGTGCAAACACTAATAGCTTAACTGATCACTAACCAATCAGTGCTTTACTGTAGTATAAGCCTATAAATAGGTCAAAGGTCAGATGACCTGTTTTGAACAATGGATGCCAAGAGTGGACAGAGAGCAAGAGGAGTAGGAGGGAGAGGAAGGGGAAGAGGAAGAAGAGAACGAAGGCAAAGAAGAGAAGGAAGGAGAGCCATCTCTTATGAGATTAGGGCAACACTTGTTGATCATGTGATCAACCACGGTTTGACCATGAGAGAGGCTGGACTGAGAGTCCAGCCCAACTTGAGTCGATTTACAGTGGCGTCTATAATTCGAACCTTCAGAAATGAGAACAGGTATGCAACTATCTAATGACTATTTTAGCATTACAGTATTGTACTGTAAAATACATATGACTGCATAGTATTGCATAAACATTTGTAACTCTAAGCCATCCATTTACTGCACTGCATTGAATGAATGAGGTTGGTTATCATGCTGTACTACATTTTTTTGTACATTGTTTACAGTTCCTATGCTGAACACATGCTGTGTTTGAATTCTGTACAGAGTGGAAAGGCAAAGACATCATGGAGGACGAGGACGCTTGTTTACAGATGTACAAGAGACTGCAATTATAAATATGGTTTTGGCCAACAATGCAATTAGGATTCGAGAGATAAGAGGAAATGTCTTGAATAGTGACACCATATTTAACAACATCAACGCTGTCAGCCTGTCGACCATACAACGCATCCTCCAACGGCACCGAGTGACGATGAAACAACTTTACAAGGTGCCATTTGAGAGAAACTCTGACAGAGTCAAGAATATGCGACATGACTTTGTAGAGGTATGTATGCAACAGTACTTTCAGTACTTCCGACATACCATATTTACTCATCTGTATATCCTTTTGTCTGTTACAGAGAGTGTTGGAGCTGGATGCCCATGTAATTCGCCATGAATTTATTTACAGTGCCTTGCGAAAGTATTTGGCCCAGTTTGAACTTTGCGACCTTTTGCCACATTTCAGGCTTCAAACATAAAGATATAAAACTGTATTTTTTTGTGAAGAATCAACAACAAGTGGGACACAATCATGAAGTGGAACGACATTTATTGGATATTTCAAACTTTTTTAACAAATCAAAAACTGAAAAATTGGGCGTGCAAAATTATTCAGCCCCCTTAAGTTAATACTTTATAGCGCCACCTTTTGCTGCGATTACAGCTGTAAGTCGCTTGGGGTATGTCTCTATCAGTTTTGCACATCGAGAGACTGACATTTTTTCCCATTCCTGCTTGCAAAACAGCTCGAGCTCAGTTAGGTTGGATGGAGAGCATTTGTGAACAGCAGTTTTCAGTTCTTTCCACAGATTCTCGATTGGATTCAGGTCTGGACTTTGACTTGGCCATTCTAACACCTGGATATGTTTATTTTTGAACCATTCCATTGTAGATTTTGCTTTATGTTTTGGATCATTGTCTTGTTGGAAGACAAATCTCCGTCCCAGTCTCAGGTCTTTTGCAGACTCCATCAGGTTTTCTTCCAGAATGGTCCTGTATTTGGCTCCATCCATCTTCCCATCAATTTTAACCATCCATTCCCTGTCCCTGCTGAAGAAAAGCAGGCCCAAACCATGATGCTGCCACCACCATGTTTGACAGTGGGGATGGTGTGTTCAGGGTGATGAGCTGTGTTGCTTTTACGCCAAACATAACGTTTTGCATTGTCATCTGACCAGAGCACCTTCTTCCACATGTTTGGTGTGTCTCCCAGGTGGCTTGTGGCAAACTTCAAACGACACTTTTTATGGATATCTTTAAGAAATGGCTTTCTTCTTGCCACTCTTCCATAAAGGCCAGATTTGTGCAATATACGACTGATTGTTGTCCTATGGACAGAGTCTCCCACCTCAGCTGTAGATCTCTGCAGTTCATCCAGAGTGATCATGGGCCTCTTGGCTGCATCTCTGATCAGTCTTCTCCTTGTATGAGCTGAAAGTTTAGAGGGACGGCCAGGTCTTGGTAGATTTGCAGTGGTCTGATACTCCTTCCATTTCAATATTATCGCTTGCACAGTGCTCCTTGGGATGTTTAAAGCTTGGGAAATCTTTTTGTATCCAAATCCGGCTTTAAACTTCTTCACAACAGTATCTCGGACCTGCCTGGTGTGTTCCTTGTTCTTCATGATGCTCTCTGCGCTTTTGACGGACCTCTGAGACTATCACAGTGCAGGTGCATTTATACGGAGACTTGATTACACACAGGTGGATTGTATTTATCATCATTAGTCATTTAGGTCAACATTGGATCATTCAGAGATCCTCACTGAACTTCTGGAGAGAGTTTGCTGCACTGAAAGTAAAGGGGCTGAATAATTTTGCACGCCCAATTTTTCAGTTTTTGATTTGTTAAAAAAGTTTGAAATATCCAATAAATGTCGTTCCACTTCATGATTGTGTCCCACTTGTTGTTGATTCTTCACAAAAAAATACAGTTTTATATCTTTATGTTTGAAGCCTGAAATGTGGCAAAAGGTCGCAAAGTTCAAGGGGGCCGAATACTTTCGCAAGGCACTGTATGTGGATGAGGTTGGCTTCAACCTCACCAAAACCAGGCGCCGCGGAAGAAATGTAATAGGACAGAGGGCAATTACCAATGTCCCTGGACAGCGTGGGGGTAATATAACTGTGTGCTGACATCACTCAAAACGGGGTCCTCCATCACAATGCCACACTGGGTCCGTACAACACCGGCCATATGCTCACTTTTCTGGATGCAATTTACACAATGCTTGTCCCTGATCCAGATCAGGAGCCTGCTAGATTTGTGGTTTTATGCGACAATGTTAGTTTTCACCGGGCTGTTCTGGTCCAAAACTGGTTTGCCACCCATCCACAATTTGTAGTTTTGTACCTCCCCCCATATTCACATTTTCTAAATCCCATAGAGGAATTCTTCTCAGCCTGGCGCTGGAAAGTGTATGATTGCCAACCCTATGCCTGCATGCCGCTTCTCCAGGCAATGGAGGACGCATGTGGGGACATAGAGGTTGCCTCTGTCCAAGGTTGGATACGCCATGCTAGGAGATACTTCCCTCGATGTTTGGCAAGAGAAAACCTATCTTGTGATGTGGACGAAGTATTGTGGCCAGACCCAGGCCGGAGGAGAGATGAAGCGTAGCTTAGCACTGGTGACTGCCCCCCCCCCCCCCCCCCCCCCCCCCCCTACCAATTCCTGGACTGCCCCCCGGGACCCCACACACACAATTGAAATCTTTACAGTATTCTAAAGAATATACTTTTGGTTTACATATGTTTATGGTTTTGTTGTATGCTACTGTATACAACAGTAATGTTTGGCCTAATAAATATTTTCTGTTTCTACATTGTATTGGTGTTTACAGTGTACTTGTTACCCCTCTCAGCAGATTACTTTCACTGTAGAACATTGTATTGGTGTTTACAGTGTACTTGTTACCCCTCTCAGCAGATTACTTTCACTGTAGAACATTGTATTGGTGTTTACAGTGTACTTGTTACCCCTCTCAGCAGATTACTTTCACTGTAGAACATTGTATTGGTGTTTACAGTGTACTTGTTACCCCTCTCAGCAGATTACTTTCACCGTAGAACATTGTATTGAAATGTAGATATAAGCCTATGAAAGACCAAAGAGCTTTAGATTTAGAACAACAGTGTTTACATGGTATATCCGAAAATGTACTATTATGAAAGCCGTGTTTGTCATTTGATGCAAATGCTTCATTCTGACATGTGTTTATGGCATTTTGAATGCAGTGTTACATTTTGAAGGAGATGTGAGGCATTTTGCATTTTGTGTGTGCAGTTTTGGGAATTGTGTGTAGAGTTTTGAAAAAAGGAGACAGTTTTGAAAACGTGTGTAAGCAGTTGGAAAAAAACTGTAACAGGTGTGGCTTGTTAAAAGTTAATTTGTGGAATTTCTTTCCTTCTTAATGCGTTTGAGCCAATCAGTTGTGTTGTGACAAGGTAGGGAGGTATACAGAAGAGAGCCCATTTTGGTAAAAGAACAAGTCCATATTATGGCACGAACAGCTCAATTAAGCAAAGAGAAATGACAGCCCATCATTACTTTAAGACATGAAGGTCAGTCAATCTGGAAAATTTCAAGCGCAATAATTAAACTGGCTCTCATGAAGACCGCCACAGGAATGGATGACCCAGCGTAACCTCTGCTGTAAGAGGATAAGTTCATTAGCGTTACCAGCCTCAGAAGTTGCAGCCCAAAAAAATGCTTCACAGAGTTCAAATAACAGACACATCTCAAAATCAACTGTTCAGAGGAGACTGCATGAATCAGGCCTTTATGGTCGAATTGCTGCACAGAAACCACTACTTACACGGAACCCAAACCGGCTGCGCGCGTGCACTATCGTGCATAAATGTATTTCCCCCCGTTCCCACCGTGAAGCATGGAGGAAGAGGTGTGATGGGGCAGGGGTGCTTTGCTGGTGACACTGTCTGTGATTTGTTTAGAATTCAACAGGACAATTACCCAAAACAAACCTCAAGGCTGTGTTAGGGCTATTTGACCAAGAAGGAGAGTGCCAGAGTGCTGTATCAGATGACCTGGCCTCCACAATCACCTGACCTCAATCTAATTGAGATGGTTTGGGATGAGTTGGACTGCAGAGTGAAGGAAAAGCAGCCAACAAGTGCTCAGCATTTGTGGGAACTTATTCAACACTGTTGGAAAAGCATTCCAGGTGAAGCTGGTTGAGAGAATGCCAAGAGTGAACAAAGCAGTCATCAAGGCAAAGGGTGGCTAATTTGAAGAATCTAAATTTGTTTAACACTTGTTTGGTTACTACATGATTCCATGTGTGTTATTTCATAGTTTTCATGTCTTCACTATTATTCTACAATGTAGAAAATAGTCAAATATAAAGAAAAACCATTGAATGAGTAGGTGTGTCCAAACATTTGACTGGCACTGTATATAGTTCAGTAGCACCACGGAGTTGCATCTTCACTGTTGACGTTGAGACTGATGTTTTGCGGGTACTATTTAGTGAAGCTGCTAGTTGAGGACTTGTGAGGCGTCTGTTTCTCAAACTAGACACTAATGTACTTGTCCTCTTGCTCAGTTATGCACCGGGGCCTCCCACTCCTCTTTCCATTCTGGTTAGAGCCAGTTTGCGCTGTTCTGTGAAAGGAGTAGTACACAACGTTGTACGAGATCTTCAGTGTCTTGGCAATCTCACATGGAATAGCCTTCATTTCTCAGAACAAGAATAGACTGACGAGTTTCAGAAGAAAGGTCTTTGTTTCTGGCCATTTTGAGCCTGTAATCGAACTCACAAATGCTGATGCTCCAGATACACAACTAGTCTAAAGAAGGCCAGTTTTATTGCTTCTTTAATCAGCATAACATATTTCAGCTGTGCTAACATAATTGCAAAAAGGTTTTCTAATGATCAATTAGCCTTTGTTAAAATGATAAACTTGGATTAGCTAACACAACATGCCATTGGAACACAGGAGTGACGGTTGCTGATAATGGGCATCTGTACGCCTATGTAGATATTCCATAAAAAAATCTGCCGTTTCCAGCTACAATAGTCATTTACAACATTAACAATGTCTACACTGTATTTCTGATCAATGTTGTGTTATTTTAATGGACAAAACATTCGCTTTTCTTTCAAAAACACAGACATTTCTAAGTGACCCCAAACTTTTGAACGGTAGTGTATATACTGTATGTGTGTGTGTAAGCTTTGAGGATAAGGTTGGCTGCTCTATTGATAGTAAACAGGGTTCAAAGGTCAGGCTCAGTGGTTTATACACTTGCTGGTGATGCAATTGTAAAGCAAGACATGGCAGGTCAGGACACACATGGCAGGACACATACACACACACACACACACACACACACACACACACACACACACACACACACACACATTATATTGTACAGTAATAGGGACAAATGTGTGTGTTTCGACTAATTATGTTCTCTGCTGCAGCAGGTGTCTGAATGTCTGTGTGTCTGAGGAATGACTATTCCAAAAAAATTAACTACAGAGAAATGACTTTAAATACAGTTAAACAGTCCAAGTCCCACGGCCAAGTCTCTCATGACTCACACTCAAAATATTCATATTCTCAATATGCCACTCTCTCTCACACAGACTCTCGTAAGATGTCCTTGCCAGACTTAATTTATTTATTTTTTTAAATTCTGTCAAAATATTTATCTGCAGAAACAGTATCTTTCAGAAATGAACATGCACATACTGTATGAACTCATGTACACTCACGCAAACCTTCACACACCCGTCATACTTCCTGTCATGGGAGACATGTTGCCATGATAGCAGTTAGTAAACAATGGTGTCTGATGCTAGCACCCCTCGGTCAGAGGCTAATGAGGTCATTAGCGCTGCTTGCTAATATATGAACGACGTCTCACAAGCCTCCCAGACATGCACAACCTGACACCTCCCACCCGGGCACTTCCATTCTTAGAGAGAAGCTAAAAACATTAATTATATGTATATATAAGTATATACCGGACTCTGACATTGCTCGTTCTGATTATTTTTTTAATTTTATTTTTTATTTTTTTTATTGCTATGTGCTACTGCACTGTTGGAGAAACACAAGCATTCCACTGCACCTGTGAATAAAATCAGAAACTGAACATTTTGTGTGTGTGTGGTGGAGGTGTCGCAAATGGCACACTATTACCTACAGTATATAGTGCACTACAACATTTGTGTAGGCCTACTATAAAAGGACATCATGTCTAACCTTAATTTAACTAGGCAAGTCAGTTAAGAACAAATTCATATTTACAATGACAGCCTACCACGGAACAGTGGGTTAACTGCCTTGTTCAGGGGCAGAAGATCAGATTTTTACTTTGTCAGTCGGGGATTCAATCCAGCAACCTTTTGGTTACTGGCCCAACGCTCTAACCACTAGGCTACCTGCTGCCCCATGTCATTCGGGACACAACCTGGGTATTTTCCACCTGGAGTGGAGAGAGTGATTATGGAGTGATATGAAGGCATTGATCCAGTCTGCAGCCATGCAGCAAGTGAAGTGGTACTGGAGCTTTAGTGGTCTCAGCTAAATCAGCCTCTTCTCTTCTTTCCGCAGAGTGAAAAAGAGATGGACGGAAGAACTGCTATACCCTTCTTCTCTCATCCAATGAAGAACTGAATCACATGCTCATTAATGACCCAGAGGTACGAGGACCAATCGCCAGACTGAGTGGTGACGTCATACCAGTGACAGAGGCAGAATTGGGACCACCATGGATTCTATGGCAAAAAAGCATCAGTACTCTCACACACTGTAACTCATACTCTCCCTCTCTCTCTCTCTCTCTCTCTCTCTCTCTCTCTCTCTCTCTCTCTCTCTCTCTCTCTCTCTCTCTCTCTCTCTCTCTCTCTCTCTCTCTCTCAAAAACACTCTTCACACTTGGATAAAACAGAGACCAGTAACTCATCTCTCCACTCAGATATAAGACTGCCTCCCACAGCTGTGATGTCACAGAGTGGCTCCTTCTCTTCCAGCTCCTCTGGGGGCTGAGCCGGGGCTATGGGTAGAAGGGTGGCTGATCCGACCAATCCAGTGCCTGCACTCGGGGTGCCCCTGGCGGGGGGGCGATGGGGTCCGCTGTGCAGCGTGGGGGTGCAAACCTCCCCTGGCCTTAGGACCCTCCCGTCAATCAAACTCAACCAGCCAACCAGTACGCAGCACCCAGAGACAAGGAGTAACAACCATGTCACCACGGTATTGACCATGTGTAACTCGTGCAGCAGTAGCGGCAGCGGTGGATTTGCCGTTTCCAAGGAGAGGAGTCAGAATGCGATCAACAGTCTGACACAGGATGACATGGGGTCACAGGGGTCAGGGGGCGGGGTCTACTGTCAGATCAAAACCATAAGGACCAATCCCAGGGAGTCTGGTCACAGGTCCAGCGGGAAACGGACGTCTCGATACACCAATGGGAGTGTGGTTGCCCCTGAGGTGGTGGGTGGGGTATGTACTGAGGGTGCCGAGGGGAACGAGCCAATCAGAGAGAGGAGGAGGGTCCAGTCTCTGAGAGGGGAGGAGTCTCGCCCTGTGCTGAGGTCAGGGAGTGTGTCTCATTCTGTGAGCTCTCACGCCACGCCTCCAAGGCCCTGTAGAATGATGACATCATCGCCCCGTCTCTGTGGAACCTGCGGGCGGAGACAGTCCCAGGCCCCACCCACTTGCATGGCAACTGCATGCCGCAGGCGAGCGGCCAGCAAGATCACAGAAAGCCAGACCCTCCCAAATCCTCCCAGGAAACAGTCCAACCAGAACCGGAAAGACTCCCCTGTATTGAACACACACACACACACACCACCAACCACACACAAAGCTATGAAGAACACTCAAACACAAACTCAGACATTGCCCTCTCCACACACAACCCAAAAGACACACACGCTCACGAAAGATTCACCTGTGCCCACATGCTCCAACACTAAGGATACACAGCACACACATACAGACCCAGAACCCAGTTTACCCAGGTTACATCAGAAAGAAACACACACACAGACAGCAGATACACACTCACACACCACAGAGAAACACACATCTAGGCCAAATAAATCCACAAGAAATACTCCAGCTACACAGCCTTTACCGGACAAAAACACGTCATCTGACAACCAACACACACCACCAAACTCATCTACACAAGTCACCCCCAAGCCACCACCCCCAGTCCTCCTCATAGGCAAAAAATCCTCGGCCTCTGCCCCTCTCCCACCTAAAACCTCCCCCAACCCCTACCACACTGTCCAGGTGAACCCAAAACCAGCACCGCCTGTCCTTCAGACCCAACCCAAACATACACCCCTCACCCCACCCCTGCTCTCCAAAATACCACCAGCACAACCAATCAAAAAAGAAGACTCCAAAACCCCTGGCCAATCAAAAGATGCAAATGCTCTGCATGCTGCCCATGTGGCCCCACAGTGCAATGGGGCACCAGGAGGTATGGCGGGGATACCAGGTGGGGTACAGGGGTGTGTGTCGGGGGGCCTCCACGGGCGTCTTCACAGCGTGGAAGAGAGTCTGCTCTCCAACCAGGAGAAGATCAAAGTCCTCCTCAATGTTATCCAAGACCTGGAGAAAAGCAAGGCCCTCAGCGAAGGGTGAGAGAGGGGCGTGTGTGTGTGAGTGAGAGAGTGAACGAGTGAAAGAGAAGAGAGGAAGATGAAAGAGAAGAAGCGAGCGAGTGAGAGACTGAGTGTGAAAGAGATGGAGAAAGGATGTATGTGAGAACGTATGG
The DNA here is from genome assembly GCF_045791955.1 of Oncorhynchus clarkii lewisi. NCBI lineage: Eukaryota > Metazoa > Chordata > Actinopteri > Salmoniformes > Salmonidae > Oncorhynchus > Oncorhynchus clarkii. The sequence goes on along the minus strand of NC_092160.1, from coordinate 6,503,161 downwards.
GAGTGCCTTTGAGAATCAACTCCAATGTAAAACTGGCATGCTTTCAACTTGGTAATGCACTTTAAGGTCATGGGAGTATTGCAGGGGCTGTGATGTACTGTATGCAGAACGTTATTGCTGCAGTGTTACAGAGCACGGCAGAACACCCACAGGGATATGTGTACAGAACACCTTTCTAAACCCTGCTGTATAAAAGTAAATATCAGTTCTTGCCTTTGTGGTGTATTCAGCTGCTCTGCCTCTGTATGCATTATATCATATGGTCCATATAATTACAGGCAGAACTTCTTCCTTATGTCATGGCTGCTCCCTCAGGCTTTAAGGTCAACATAAGTTATCGACCTCTCTCCCTCTCATTCAGTTTCCCTCTCCTCCTCATTTCTATCTCTCTCTCCTTTCTCTCCCTCCCAGCTCTCTCTCTCTCCCTCCCTCCTCTCGTTCTCTCCTTCCGTCATCTTGTTCTCTCCCTCCCTCATCTCCTTCTCTCTCTCCATCTCTTTCTCTCCCTCCCTCATCTCTTTCTCTTCGTTTCTACATCTCCTTATTTCTCTCACCCAAATCAAACACTCTCCCACGCTCTCATTTTGGAAATTGTCCAATTTTCTACTTATTCTTTGTTCCCATTCTACTTTCTCCTTATTCACATTCATTCTTCTACTTGAAGAATGCTATTCATCTCTTTTCACCTCCACCCACCCCCCCGTTATCTCCCTCTTCATCCCTCTATCTTTAATTACCACCCTCTCTCTTTCCTTCTCTCCTGATATGAATCACTTCTTCCTCCATAAAATATAGAGCTGACTTCTCCTCCGCTCCTCTCTCCTCACCCTCTGTCCTTTCACTATATTCCACTCACCTGCTACCTCTGTTGTCAATCAGTACATCGCTCTCTCATCTCTTTCCTGTCACTCTGTTTTGTTTTCTCTCTTCCATCACTGTCTTCTCACCTCTCTGTCCCCACTCTCCCTCTCACCCCTGATCCCCGACAACAGACTGCACCCCCTCTCTTATTTCCCCTCTCTCCTCTCTGTCCCCACTCTCCCTCTCACCCCTGATCCCCGACAACAGACTGCACCCCCTCTCTTATTTCCCCTCTCTCCTCTCTGTCCCCACTCTCCCTCTCACCCCTGATCCCCGACAACAGACTGCACCCCCTCTCTTATTTCCCCTCTCTCCTCTCTGTCCCCACTCTCCCTCTCACCCCTGATCCCCGACAACAGACTGCACCCCTCTCTTATTTCCCCTCTCTCCTCTCTGTACCCACTCTCCCTCTCACCCCTGATCCCCGACAACAGACTGCACCCCCCCTCTTATTTCCCCTCTCTCCTCTCTGTCCCCACTCTCCCTCTCACCCCTGATCCCCGACAACAGACTGCACCCCCTCTCTTATTTCCCCTCTCTCCTCTCTGTCCCCACTCTCCCTCTCACCCCTGATCCCCGACAACAGGCTGCACCCCCTCTCTTATTTCCCCTCTCTCCTCTCTGTCCCCACTCTCCCTCTCACCCCTGATCCCCGACAACAGACTGCACCCCCTCTCTTATTTCCCCTCTCTCCTCTCTGTCCCCACTCTCCCTCTCACCCCTGATCCCCGACAACAGGATGCACCCCCTCTATTATTTCCCCTCTCTCCTCTCTGTCCCCACTCTCCCTCTCACCCCTGATCCCCGACAACAGGCTGCACCCCCTCTCTTATTTCCCCTCTCTCCTCTCTGTCCCCACTCTCCCTCTCACCCCTGATCCCCGACAACAGACTGCACCCCCTCTCTTATTTCCCCTCTCTCCTCTCTGTCCCCATTCTCCCTCTCACCCCTGATCCCCGACAACAGACTGCACCCCCTCTCTTATTTCCCCTCTCTCCTCTCTGCTCTTCTACCCACTCCTCTACTTTTTATTTCTCATCTTCTCTCCACTCTACTCCTTTCCTTCCTCTCTCCCTCCCTCCCTCTTCTCTCTGTCAGTTCCTCTTGGGTTGACGGCTCACTATAATACCAAACTAATCCCTCCCAGATTATGATTTAAGATACGCAATTCATGTTTCAGGGGCACAGCAAGACTCACAACAACAGGATACACTTTGTTCCTCGGTGGCATTTGTGTGTGTGTGTGTGTGTGTGTGTGTGTGTGTGTGTGTGTGTGTGTGTGTGTGTGTGTGTTTGGCACAGTGCTAAGTTAAAGTTTTGGTGCTGTTTTTAAGTTTGTGTCTTGTGCTCCCTTTGTTTCTGTGTGTGAATGTGTGTCTTGTCTGTTTGTTTGGGGGGAGGGGGGGGGTAGTACTAATGACGCTCTCCTGTGTGCTCCTCCTCATCCCGATGTTTGCGTGTCGTTCTTGTTGTCGTCGTTGTGTTAGGCGCTGCTCTTACAGAACTGGACAGGATATCAACAACTGCCCCACCTGTCAGAAGACTGCCTGCATCATATACAGGTAAAACACCTTCCTGATACAACATTAATACTAATACCTTTTCACTTCTCAACGTCACTTATTTTTATGTATCAAAATCCACATACAGGTACACTTAGCTAATATAACAGTATACCCAACCCGCAGTCTACGGTGTACACTCGAACCACTAGCAGATGGCTTCAGTTTCAGCATCACGTTTTATGAGTTGTATGTACAGGATTTGCATCGCTGTATTACCGTCCAATGAAAATGCAGGCTCCATCTTGACTATGCAACAACAATAATAAATAATAAAATATAAGAATACAAACATAAAGTAAATGGCAGTAGAATAGAATAAAGATTGTAGCATAATTATAATACAGGAAGGCACAATTTATACAACAATATTTAAATGAGTATTGGGGATGGGGGGGTGGGGGGGCATTGTATAAACTGAGCAGCATATTAAGAGTCTGGTAGCAGTAGTTGAGATATGTGTGTGTATGTCTGTGTGGGTGTGTGTATGAGTGAGTGGGTGTGTATATGAGTGAGTGCATGTGTGCTAAGGTGTGGAGAATCAGAGCAGGTGGTCAGTCCAGTTCAGGTGTTCAGCAGTCTGATGGTTTGTAGATAGAAACTGTCTCTGAACCTGTTGGTATCAGACCTCATGTTCCGATACTGTCTCTCCGACGTTAAGGGAGAGAACAGCTCGTGACTGGGTTGGTGCGTGGGATCCTTGATAATGCTGTTTGTATTCTTATATTTTATTATTTATGGGTGGGAGCACAGTCTCAATGATGTACTGGGGCGTCTTCGCCACCCGCTGGAGGGCCTTGCGGTCGTGGACGGAAAATTTGCCGTACCAGGCCGTGATGCAACCGGTCAGGACGATCATCCTTTCACCTACTCTGTGTCCCACAAAGACACGGCAGTTGGAACAAAAATCTCAAATTTGGACTCATCAGATCAAAAGACAGATTTCCACCAGTCTAATGTCCATTGCTCGTGTTTCTTGGTATTTTTCTTATTGGTGTCCTTTAGTAGTGGGTTCTTTGCAGCAATTCGACCATGAAAGGCCTGTTTCGCACAGTCTCCTCTGAACAGTTGATGTTGAGATGTGTCTGTCACTTGAAACATTTATTGGGGCGGCAATCCTAGGTGCAGTTAACTCTAATGACATGATTCTCCGCATCAAAGGTAACTCTGAGCCTCCCTTTCATCTGGCAGTCCTCGTGAGAGCCAGTTTCGTCATATTTTTGGGACTGCACTTGAAGAAACTGACTGACCTTCATGTCTTAAAGTAATGATGGACTGTCGTTTTGAGCTGTTCTTGCCATAAAACGGACTTGGTCTTTTTCCAAATATCTTCTGTATACCACCCCTGCCTTGTCACAACACAACTGATTGGCTCAAATGCATTAAGAAGGAAAGAAATTCCACAAATTAACTTTTAACAAAGGGACACCTGTTCATTGAAATGCATTCCAGGTGACTACCTCATGAAGCTGGTTGAGAGAATGCCAAGAGTGTGCAAAGCTGTCATCAAGGGAAAGGGTGGCTACTTTGAAGAATCAAAAATATAACAACTATTTTTTGGGGTAACTAAATGATTCCACGTGTCACTTCATAGTTTTGATGTCTTCACTTTTATTCTACAATGTAGAAAAATAGTAAAAATAAAGAAAAACCCTGGAATGAGTAGGTGTGTCCAAACTTCTGACTGGTACTATATATACAAAAGTATGTGGACACCCCTTGAAATTAGTGATTCGGCTATTTTAGCCATAGTCATTGCTGACAGGTGTATAAAATCAAGCACACTGCAACGCAATCTCTATTGACAAAACATTGGCAGTAGAATGACCTTACTGAAGATCTCAATGAATTTCAACGTGGCACCGTCATTAGATCACACCTTTCCAACAAGTCAGTTCGTCAAATTTCTGCCCTCCTAGAGCTGCCCCAGTCAGCCAGAATGTAGTGCCAACTGTAAAGTTTGTTGGAGGAGGAATAATGGTCTGGGGCTGTTTTTCGTGGTTCGGGATAGGCCCTTTAGTTCCAGTGAAGGGAAATCTGAATGCAACAACATACAATGACATTATAGACAATTCTGTGCTTCCAACTTTGTAGCAACAGTTTGGGGAAGGCCTTTTTCTGTTTTATTATGACAATGCCCTCGTGCACAAAGCGAGTCCATACAGAAAGGGTTTGTCGGGATCGGTGTAGAAGAACTTGACTGGCCTGCACAGAGCCCTGACCTCAACCCCATCAAACACCTTTGGGATGAATTGGAACACCAACTGCAAGGCAGGCCTAATCAACTAACATCACTGTCCGACCTCACTAATGCTCTCGTGACTGAATGGAAGCAAATCAATGCAACAATGTTCCAACATCTATTGGAAAGCCTTACCAGAGGAGTGGAGGCTGTTATTGCAGCAAAGGGGGGACCAACTCCATATTCATGCCCATGATTATGGAATGAGATGTTCGACGAGCAGGTGTCCACATACTTTTGGTCATGTAGTGTACCTCCTCCCTGTAGGCTGATTCGTCGTTGTTGCCTATCAGGCCTACAACCGTGGTTGTTGGTGTTGTGCAAAGCCACGCAGTCGTGGGTGAACAGAGAGTACAGCAGAAGACTAAGGACACACCCCTGGGGGCCCCTGTGTTGAGTCCATATGCAGGAGGTGTTGTTGCCATTCCTCACAGCCTGTGGTCTGCCCATCAGGAAGTCCAGGATCCAGTTGCAGAGGTGTCCAGAATCAGCATTCTCACATAGATGTTCCTCTTGTCCAAATGTGTTACGGCCCAGTAAATAACGATGGAAATTGCATCTTCTGTGGATCTGTTGGAGTGGTAGACAAAATGGAGTGGGTCAAGTGTGCCTGCCATGCTGACCTTGATGTGGGCCATGACCGGCCTCTTGAAGCACTTCATGATGACCGAGGCGAGAGCAACGGGTCAATAGTGATTTGGGCAAGTCACCTTGTTTTGTCTTGGGCACTGGGATGATGGTGGTCTCCGTAAAGCGGGTGGGGACTACAGCCTGGGACAGGTTGATGATGTCCCACAAGATGCCAGCCAGCTGGTCAACACACACTCTGAGGACACAGCCAGGGATCCCATGTGGGCCGGCGGCTTTGTGAGTTTTAGCTCTTTTTAGAGTTTTTCCTCAAGTCAGCCTCGGCGAGCGAAAGCACCTGTTCGACCGGAGCGGCGAGAGTCCTCCTGAATGGCTCAGTATTGTCTGCCTCGAAGCGAGCATAGAATG